>NW_025336480.1:3978407-4090437 GCF_004798865.1 Varanus komodoensis
CCAGGCTGAAGAGACCCAGTTCCCTCAGTCTCGCCTCATACGGCATCCCCTGCAAACCAGCCACCAACCTTGTGGCCCTACGCTGCACTGACTCCAACCTGGCTATATCCTTTCTGTAATGAGGGGTCCAAAACTGAACACAATACTCCAGTTGCGGGCGCACTAGAGTCGTGTAGAGTGGTAGTAATACCTCTCTTGATCTAGAAGCCACACTTCTGGCTATGCAACCAAGGGTGGCGTTCGCCCTCTTGACCACCGCATCACACTGCTCAGTGGACCATAAGTCTTAATTGGCACTTGCTAGATTTTACACTCGGAAGTTAGTAGATGTACATCCTTTGGTACATCTACTATGTACCAAAATGGTGTCTCCAACCCATTTTAACCCCTGTTTGCCAGGAGGAGGACTAATCTGTGGTCTTTGTTATTGTGATCCTGTTTATCCAATTTGCTGCTGCTCCAGCTATTGCTTATAATATTGGAGGGTTGTGAAACAAAGGTTCCACTAGCTTTTTTCTTGCCTTGCTTTCTCACTAGATTACAAGAAGAGTTAGAGAGTTTTGGAGGGTATCATCTGCATTTTATAAAAAAACCAAACAAACCTCAAATCTAATAGTCTGCCCTGATGATTATGTAGTACTTTCTCCTAAAATGCATCTTCGTCCATTGGCCTTGGTGAGAGAAACCACAGCCTTGTCATTAGTTTTGTTTGTACATTTGGAGAAAGGAATGGCCATGGTTATTTTTTCCTCACATGTGTTTTCTGATGCCCATTTCTGTTATCACCCATTTCTATTATCAGCCATTAGGAATTACATAGTGGTAATTATCTTTGGCTATAATTTGCATCTTTCTGAAAGCCACCATTATATTACCCTCAGTGCTAATTGTAGCTCATTTTTCCAGAGCTTTAATTGTGGCTCACTTATTAAACTCTATTTAGCTGAAAGCACTCTATTCTAATGCTTTCTTTCTAATTAGCGGATTTTGCACAATATTGCACCAAGGAAGGAGATAAGTTTTCTATTGATCTGAATTCTTTATCAGATAAGTAGAAGAAATAGATTAGTGGAATCCTAGTAGAACTGCAGTCACAAAACAACAAATTGGAATCAAGAAGCCTCTTTTTCCAGCAAGATTGTTTATAAAAGCAAAGTATTTTTTAAGGAGATGGTCGATTACAATGCTAATAGTATACATTGCCTCACAGGAAATATGGGAGTTATTTTCACTACAAATGGAAGTGATATTATTTGTTCCTTCTCATGAAATTCTTCTGCAGGCACAGATGCAAACCAAAATGTGCAAAATGGGACTCCCCCCATTGACACTGTGAGTAAAATAACTGTTTCAATGACAGAGGAGTGACAGAAAGTCCTAGTTATGAAAAGTGTGGTACAAGATCAGTCAGGGGCCTAATGTAGGTCTTCCGCAATTTTGCTAAAGCGCAAAATAGGTCCCAAAGATAGAAATCTGTTTCTGTTTTGGGGAGGGGAACCCATTGGATGCCTTGGCCCCCTGGACTCCTGCCTTCTTTCTTGTGGCTGTGAATGTGACTTCCTGGTAAGCATGTGGAGTGTTTGTGGGGGGGGAGGGTGCCCACCAGGAACTGAGCCCACCTGAATGCTGCGCAAGAGGTGCCCCCCTCTTCTGCTCACGTGACTATCTAGCAGCCAGACTTAGTCTGTGCCTGACTTCTCAGATCTCCAAATGAGAGCTATTATATTTCTACAGGAGATAATAATATGTATATATTTAGTGGTTGAGAGTGTGGGCCTGAGGATCAGACCATGTGGGTCATACTCCCCACTCAGTTATGGAACTCACTGGGTGACTTTAGGCCAACTACAGACTCTCAGCCCAGCCTACCTCTCAGGGTTGTTGTTGTGAGTATAAGATTGAGGGGAAGAGCAGAATTGTGTAAGCAGTCCTGAGTTCCTTGGAAGGAAAAAGGTGGGATATAAATATAATAAACACATGAGAGTTACCTCTTGCAATTGCATACATCAGGCTGCTGTTAGAGGAACAATAGCAGTGGAAAGAATCGTGATTCTACAAAATAGTTCATGAGTGAGTCAACAATTCATGAATCAACACTCCTAGCAAGTATAACTAAGTCTGGAAGAATTCTGATTTATTTCAGCTCCTGGGTAATAATCCCCTGTAAAAAGCAGGTGCCTAACTCAGAGGCGGGCAGCCTTTTTGTTGCTGGGGACTGCCCTGAGCAGTGGGTGGTGTGTCAGGGCAGCACTGCACTGCATCTGCAAGCTTCTCTTCCTGCGAGCTGATAGCAGAGGGAGGCACATGGTACAGACGGAGAAGACAGTGTCTCTGTTTATGTCATGGTCTTGAAAGCTCACAATCAGCCGTTGTGGGGAGGCTACTGGAATGGCCATTGCATGGGTGACCAGGGCACAGAAGTGCCAGAAGGCAGAGAAGGGGAAGAAATCCGGGGGAAGCAGCAGCAACAGGTACCTAGACTAGGTCTCACAAGAGGTCTCTGAGGGCAGCATGCAGTTTGCAGGTTTCCCACACAAGCACTGCATATGGTGGTTCTTGCGTGCGTATGTCTGTTTACGCTTCACCTTTCCTTCATTTTATCCCGACAACCCTGCGAGGTGGGTTAGGCTGAGACATTGTGACTGACCCATGTTCATCCTGGAAATTTCGTAGCTGAGAACCAGACCGGATGTGAGGCTGGGATATATGGATTTTAAAAAGATAACAGATGTGGGAGGGCCCAGTTTCCACTTGTGTTTCACAGCACATGGAGAAGGGCGGCTGAACTGTTCCCCCTCCAGCTGCGATTCTGATGAAACTCCTCCCTCGCCACACACTAACACACAGCTGTTACCGTCCACTCAAAAGCTTCCATCAGTGCCAGTGGGAGTGCTCCCACCCCTGGGATAATAACAACGTCAGTGTGTGAATGAGTGATGGGGGGCATTGTGACTGGGGAGAAATGTCAGAAAAAATCTGACATTATTGTGCTCTGCAGCACTGACACAAATCGGGCACTTCGCGCCTGCTATCGTTTTCTAAAAAAGCTGGTGGGCTCCCCACAGACATGCTTCGTATGCTGTTTAGTTTGACTCTCAGTGGGGCTTTAGACTCTATAGACCCCAAGACTCTTTAGATCCCAATTTAGAAATTGGGGCGATACAGCGTTCCAAGCTAGAAAGCTGAGAGTCTGAAGGTGAGCTAGACAAAGAAGAAATGCCAAGGCTAACAAGCAAGCGGCTGGGGGACCAGGTGGCCTCTGCTTCAAGGGAGACACTGTGGAACAATTGGGGTGAGAGGGCGAGGGCTGTGTGAGTTTGCCAACCCAGCCAAATGAGTGGACCAATTAAGGTCCAGAATTTCTGCTGTTTGACCCACAAGCAGCACAAACTTCCATGGGGCTGGAGCCAGCTCATTTCAGGAGAAAACAGAGGAGGGGGATTCAGTTCTGAATCAGGTCCTGGCATGGGCAGGAGTTAACTCTACTCACCAGAGAAATCACTAATTTGATAGATGTCACTTGTTAACAACATTATTGCTCACTCTATATTGAACGGGCAGCCTAGCTCTATAAAAATTGTATTTTAGAAGCTTTTTGCCTTGGTCTGCTGGAAAGTGAAATGGGGAGAAACGTGCTTATGACAAACTCAGCTGTCCAGAGCCACAGTCTAATTATTTCAGCATGCTGATTCTCCTATTTACATGCAAATGCAGAAAATATTATATAGAGTTGATGAACTTCACAGATAGACAAAGTTAAACCAAAATATTTAGTGTTTGACATGTGGAGTAAGGTCAACTAATTATTCAATGCATTTTCTTAATTAAAACAAGATTTTAGTAACTAAGTTGTTTATTTTTTCCCATTAGGATGAAGCCATTTTTGGATGGGTGTAAGAACCAAAGCTACATAGAAATGAAGATTTATTGTCAGGTTATGAATTCGATAGGGTTTTTTCTTCTTGTTGCCATTATCCAATTAACTATTCAAGAGAAACAGAGTGTTGACATCTGAGGTGCTTGAATACAAGCCCTGTGTAGGCTTTATGGAATTTCTTTCTGCCTTTTTAGCATAATAGCTCCATTTTTATGCAGGTTTGATTACATTACATAGTCAAAGATATTTTGTTTAAACCTAGAGCAAAAAAGATAGCATTACACTTACTACTATTTCCTTTTAGAAATACAGCACACTATGGATATAGCACAATAAAGATACTATAATTGTACTGGATTGTACATATATTGTATTAATTACTCTTCAGAATAAAATACAGTTCTATGAAGAAAAGGTGCAAGTCTAAGGCTTTTATGTCTACAAACTGATTTTTTTAAATTCCATTAAAATGGTGTATTTGAATCTCAGGATGTATTTTGAAAAATACAGGGTGGGCAGATTACAGGTCACTGTGAATAATACTGTGGGATCATTAAAACCACAAGGTGTGAATTTATGATGGTGATGAAACTGGGATGCAGTGTCAGTTTTTTATTAGTGTGAAGAGAAATACAGGAGCTATTCAACTAAATGCAGCCTACTGTGGATTTGAGAAGGTCCTTCCTTTGCCCAATATCCATTCTGCTGGTGCAGCTCTTCCTTATTCCCTTCCTGCTATTGGTAATTACCTGCAACTGCAAGACTCACAACATGGGATAATAGTTCCGGAGTCACACAATTTCTAATACTTAAATGAAAAAGATACTTTTCTGAGGACTGGAGCACCATTGCATTTCTAGCTGTACCTCCTCCTTTGGCTTGGGTTTTTGGCAACTCTAACTCTCTCTTACCTTGATAGGGCCTCCTTCAGTTTGCAATGCTTTGCTTATTTCTGACCTGATGCTGGTAAGAGGGTCTTAACATTTATTGTCAGAAAAAAGCAAACATTATAATTCAATAATAAACGTAGACATCTTATTCCACACTGAGCTACCTGCAGGTTTTGCCAGTGCTATGGGTCTATCAACCAAAAGTTTGCCCTTGTTCACATGCTAGTGGCATCAAGAAATCCAGGATGGGGTTATACAGATAGGCATACACTTGGTGACCAGCCTTTCTGTACAGAAACACATGGACTAGATGTACTGTGTCTCCATACATACTCTTCCATCATAATGCTACATAGGCACGTCCCCACCTGCATTTTGCCTGTGAAAATTCTTTGAACTTACCTAGTTATAGTGCAACTGTTTACTACCAAGTGGTACTAAAATATGTCACTTCCTTCTATCAGTCATACTAAAGTGAGAATCAGAAACAGGTCAAAACTATGAGTCAGGCCTGAAAAGTTCTCAGCCTGACCAAGAAAACAACAAAACCAAACCAAAACAAATAACACAACCCCCCCTTATTCATTATACACATGAATAATGGTTTTGACTTCTTTGCACTTCTAATTTTTGTTTAAAATTTCATGTAATAATTCCTAAACTGTGCATGAGCAAGTTCACAGTTTTTTTAAATATTTATATACCATCTTTCTTCCATTGTGCAACTCAGGGTGGCTACATACAGTTCCTACGTGGTCTCAGGCCAGGCCCAACCCTGCTTAGTTTCAACATGGTGGATGCCTTCTGTGCCATCAGATTAACTATACACAAGACAAGTTTAGTTGTGCAGTACCTGCCTTGGGATGTGGTGGAGCAGTGGGTTAAACTGCTGAGCTGCTGGGCTGGTTGATCGAAAGGTTGACAGTTCGAATCTGCACACAGGGTGAGCTCCCGTGCTTTGTCCCAGCTCCTTCCCACCTTGCAGTTTGAAGGCATACAAATGCAAGTAGATAGAGAGGTACCACTTCAGTGGGAAGGTAACTGCGTTCCGTGCACCTTGGTGTGTAGTCATGCCGGCCACATGACCACAGAGACCGTCTGCAGACAAACGCTGGCTCCCTCAGCCAGGAACGGAGATGAGCACTGCCCCTAGAGTCAGTCATGACTCATGGGAAGACCTTTACCTTTACTTTACCTGCCTCAGATGTCTTGGATTTGTAGACATCTGTTGAACCTGTCAGTGAAATGGCTTATCAATCCATTCGTTGCACCGTGTTCTGATGCTCACCTTTACTTGTGAACAGCCCCACTAAATTTATTTGGACTTTCTAGCTCCATCTGGGCGGTGTGAAAGTAACTTCTGTGTAAATATTGTGCCCTTCAATATGTAATTGGTAGCCAGGAGTGAATATAAAAAGAAATGTTTGAGAAAATGACCGTTGCTTCTCCTCCTGATCTAGCTGCCCCTAAATGCAATGCCCCTGTGTGAAAATGGGGCTCCCTTGCCATTCACTTCAGTAGAAGGAGCACCTCCATACATTGAAGGAGATGCACGTGCATAAAACTCATTCTCCCCAGTGAACTGGGAAGTCTGTATAAGGTAAATATTTATGTGCAAATCTGCACATCTGGACTCTAGACTGGGAGAATTGCCTCTTGCATTAATCATTATATGGACTTAGATTTCATTAGGAAGCAGTAAATGATAAGAAAAAATAGATTAGCTCTTGAGGGAATTAGATGTGCTTTGTGAGAGATACTGTGTTCTGTTCTGGACACCACACCTTCAGAAAGATTCAGATAAAATGGATGAATTCAGGAAAGGGCAACAAAGATGACCAGGGGACTGGAAAGTGAGTCCTTTGAGAACTTCCTTTGGACATGAACAACCTTGAGAAAAGGAAGTTGAAGAGGGACATGATAGCATTTTTCAAGAACCTAAAAGGCCACAGCCTGTTTTCTGTCATCTGGGACTGTATGATGTGAAATAACAGGTTTAGATTGCAGAAAGACAGATTTCACCTGAACATCAGGAAAAGCTTCGTAATGCTCAGAACAGGTGGACAATGCAATGAGCTGCCTAGCAAGGTGGTGGGCTCTCCATTGCTGGAGACCTTCAGGCAGAGACTGTCAAACCTCCCGTGAAGGATACTTGAAACTGGATTTTTGCATTGAGCAAGAGGCTGGACTTAATGGGCCCTTTCAATTCTATGACATACGATTGCTTTTTTCTTTGATTTCAGCTTCTCTCAGGACTAGAAGCTTTTGCTTTTCTTATGAATTTTACATGGCATATCAATGAATTTCCATGTGTCTACCTTTTAAGTCCAAATGTGAAAACACAAGTAAGGAAGTTACTAAGTAAGGATGATACTAAGTTGACTATAAATGTTAATGATGAATCATGATGGAACAAATAACAGTTGTTCTGTGAAAATGTATGGAATTCTTGAACAAATAATGGCGCACAAAAGCAAGTTTGCTTTCAGACATGATGATCTTTGGATGATAAAGTTTTTGCCTCTCAGTCACCCACAGAAATCCTGGATATTTGCTTCCTTGAAGTGCATCCAGAATTGGAGAGTTGCTTGTATGTACCTATACGACGCAGCATGCCCTTGCAGTATCTCTCACTATAACAAGCTTTATTTTGGGTGGTTTGATTAGTTAATCTATACTCTTTCCTTCTTAAGCGTAATCTTACCTAGCATAGCAGTTCGTGGCAATTTTCTGCAATCATAAGCCATTCATGTTGATAAGAGGTGATGCAGTAAGAAAGATATAAATAATACAAAGACAAGGAGGACTAAAGAGGGGAGCAGAGCTACTGAATGCCCACTGAGCATCCTTAAGGACTCTTAGAGAGGGAGCACCTGGTATCTGCTGGAAATGGCCTTAAATAACTAACACCTGCAAATGCTGGCTGTGTTCACACATGATGCTAAGCAATGCCACATGTGGCATGGTATCGCATCATGTGTCCTAGGTTTGCATGGTTTCTGTGCTTCCCCATCTCGCCTCCAAACGGCAGCATCTATCCCATCAGCCCCCATGGCTCAGATTCAAACCCAAGGTGCACAACTCCTGCCTGTGTTGCTTGCTTCTCCTTCATTGGCCTTAACACACTGCCCTTTCCCTTTTTTGCCTGATCCTCTGCAGAGTAGCTGCCTACCTACTATCGCATTCTTGCTCTAGAGGAACACTACTGGAACACTTCCTGCTGCCGCCCTGCTCTTCACCGATGTGTAAACACACTGCCCACGCATCCACCTCTCTCCCCAACCTTGCTGCACATATTGCTATGCTCCCCCATGTGCAGGACTTGCACACACTGCCGGGGGTAACCTTCCTCTGGACCCAGGCATGTGGATGGCATCAATGGAGGGGAAGAGGGAGTATGTCCCTATGCTGGGGCAGAGTTTTCTGGCTGGCCACAAGGAATGTGTTTGGCCCACAGCTGGGGAGGGGGACAGGGAACAACCGTGCTTGTTGACAGCTTTCGGGAAGGCCAGGGGCAAGACAGGAGTGGTGAGGAGGGCAGGGGAAAGGAGAGCTGGGCTTCTCAGGACAATTGCCCTGATGGCAATGCCTGCGCACAGCTCCCGTGCTCCTCCTGTGAAAAGCTGCCTTCAAAAGAGGAGAGTGCTGGTCCCCTAAGTGGAACAAGCAAGCAGCCATTTCACATAACTGCTCCAGCAACCAGGCAGATGCACCAAGCATGGCTTCCTCCATGGCTGCTGATGCTGGAGATGGCAGGGCATGGCGTGATGCCCCACTGCCACCAGTCTTCCAGAGCTGCAGCTGGGCATCAGGAAGGCAGTGCATGGGCAGAGCAGCCAGCCAGTGTAGCCTCAACAACGGCTAGGCAGAACAGGGCAGCGCTGAGGCTGGAGTGTCTACTGTAGCTGGGTCCACTCTTGCTGTTGAAATTAAAGGCAGAAATGTGGAAACATGGGGAAGCATGGAAACCTTAGAACAAAGCATTGCTTCTCCATGTGTTCTCATGGAAACCAAAGGTGCCACACGTCATCATGGATGCCAGGTTCACACAAAACAAGAAGCCACGCCTGCATTGTTTCCAGCATGGCTTGTTGTTGTCTGCGAATTCAGCCACTGTGTGTGAAGTGGTTTATCTCTTATATTCACTAGGGCCACATTTGGATGATTGTACCTCAGGTTTAATAAAGCAGGGATATAAACAAGCCTTTTGCTAGACAGCACAGCCCCTTCTCTCCTCCTTTTGTTGCATGAATCAATAAACTAGAAAATCTCTAACCAGACTTTTGGAAGCTCTTGATTTACTGAGGACCACTGCAAAGAGAAGAGCAAAGAGGCTGCACGTGCTTCTCAATTTATCAAGGCCAGATATGATCATCTGAACTGGACTGGTGAGTATCAGCACTCAGTTCTGAAACATGCACATCACCAACTGCAATGTTTAGTTGAATTCACTGCATGTGTTGGGGACATCACAAGTGTATTGTCTCAAACTTGCTCTATGCAATTGGCACCTACCTGTTGGGACATTGAAATTCACCTTGACAACAGCCATTGCTTAGGAGAGTGCTCCCATTGTGCATGCAGAAAGTCCTAAATTGAATCTCCAGGATACTGTAAAGAGCCATAGCTGAAAGTCCGGAGTGAGTGTAGACAGAGGAAGCAATCATACGTGTCAAGAAATCCATTTTTTCCTTTGTGGTCTAGCCATCTTGTAAAAACTCCATTGTATGAAGATGAGCCTGCATATTTTATCTTGTTCTGTTCTGGTCTCGGGACCCATCAAGTCTGGAACAGAACTCTTATCAATCAGAATGAATTCATCTGCGCGTCTTTGGTAATTTCCTGCTTGCAAGAAAGCCCTTGGAAACAGGCTAGCCGGATGGCTATTGGCTAAGGAGGGCAACCTGGCAGCAGTCAAAGGCTTTTGCATGCAAAAGGAGCAAGCCTTTGGCTGCCCTTCACTTTCACTTGGTTTTGCTTGTCTTTGCCTTGACTTTGGATTCCATATCGATCATGGCTTAGCCCCACCTAAGACCTAAGCTGAGGTGTAGAGAGGAAAGTTAGGTAAGGTTCCTTGCTTAGTTTTTTTCACCTTAAAACACTGTTGTGTTTTAGTGTATGTTATCTCTTTTTTCCCCTTTTGTAATTAATTGAATCAGTATGCTTTATTCCAATTAAGGCTTGGTCCTGAGTCCAGAGATCTTTTGCTTGTTTATTACTAGTTTCAGGGCTAGGGTTTTAAAATGAAACACACCAACTTAAATCCCAGGGGTGTTCTGGCCTGGCTCAGGCTGACTTAGAAGTGAGGGATGGGGGCACCTGCCTTGCTTGGGCGGCATTCAGCCTGAGCCACCCTTTGTCCCTGCTTACCCTCCTGGGAGTCGGGGCAACCTGCTTCCTGCTTCCAGTCTGACATAGGATAAGGTAGCTTTCCATGTTCTGGTGAGTTGTACTAGATGATACAGCATGTCTGGGGGGTGGGGTTGCCACATGCCCTCTGGTGAATATAGTATATGGGCTAGCCCTATGGGCAACATGCAGCCTACCCCTGACCCTCTGCCCAAGAGCACAGTTTGCTTGCAAATGAGGGCCATGCGGCCTTCTCCTTATTCCTTTGCAAAATGTCACTTTTTTGCTGTCACTGCAGCAGCAAATGCAGGAATTCCAGCAGCAGTAGCAATTTGACTAATGAGGTGTGGCCCCCTATGGGTGCAGGAAGGTAATGTGGCACCAGCCCCTGGAAATTGGCTACCCCTGCTCTATAGTTTTGGTAACCATATGGGCATTATCTCCTGGTGTTAGAACAGCATGCTAACAAAATACTGTTGCATGTTCTTTCTCTCTGTATATATGTTTGGTACTTTTAGAGAGGGCAGAAAGGGTTGTATTATAACACAGCAGGACTGACCTGCTAATAATTTTGCTGGCATAAGCCTGAGCATATTGGCTGTGTAGCCATTTTAGGTTCCTACCATATAAAGGGTTTGTTTTAATGTTTCATTTCAGTACTGTGCACGACATGGAAAAATCTTATTTGGAGTGTTAAATGCATTCACAAGAAAAGAGCAAATATGCTTGCTTGCCCATATTTCAGACTTGGCTAGAAAAGCTAGGGAGAGAAATTTAATAATGAAGCTAGCTTATGTTTGATCAGTGCTGATGCTAGGTTTTTAAAGGCAGAAGACGAGCTTCTAGGTTGCCCCCACAATTGGCTCCTGTGTGTTGCAGGCACTGAATACCAAGCAGCGGGCACCTGAGATGGGTGTCCTGACCCCTTAAACAGGGGATCACTAGAAGCAATAATGAAAGCACCAGTTCTCTTCTGATTTGTGTAGCTAGAGATTTATATACTCTGGGGCTCTTATTAAAAGAATAAAACAAGGACAACAGTATTCTGTTGGCAGAAAACTGTGCTTGATATTCCCACAGACTCTTCTACAGTATAAGTTGGCCCTGTGTGGGTGGATATGTCAGATTATATCTAATATGCAACAAAATCTTCAAATTTCTCTTTGATTTGTTATTGCTAACTTGCTTTGCTGTCTGCTGTCTTAATGGTGTCCCTACTGAGATTTCACTTGCTCTTAGTCTCTGGGTATTACTGACAGCGTTAAACATTAAGCACCCAGTTTATATAAACTCATTACTGCTACTTCATATAAATGTACAAAGAATTGATTTGGCGAGTTTCAAAGAGAAGGCTTTTCAATCTTGAAATCAACCTTTTAAACTTCTAAAATAGCTACAGGGGGTTTCCTCAGCCTTCAGGAGAAAAGCAGTCTCTCTTTTGGGACTACCACTCTTCTTTTTTTCCTTCCATTTTTTCCCTTCCAAATGTATGGAAATAAGGAATGTTGGTACATGGATGGTTCTGGCCCTCAGAGTAATGTTGCTAAACTCTATTTCATTTTAAATCCAGAAGATGCATTTGGGCATCATATCTGATGGAATGACAAAGTCAAGAGCATCTTTCTGTGATGCTGAAAAATAATTAAATGCAATTTTGTTCTTGCATTTCCCCATTGTTACCTCTCACATACATTCAGATAACACAGTGGTAAGAAATAAAGAGCAAGCTTATGTCCCCCTGTGATCTCTTATTTTGTTCCCTCCCTGCACTTCTCAGTCCTGGCTTCTTACTACCTGAATTCCAGGGGATGAATCCAGAAATCTTCTGCATGTGGAAGTTTATCGCGTCCTATACCCTATTCTCTCCCTGCAGCCTTCAGATTTGCTCTGGAGGGTTTGGCAATGGTAACACTAAAAGTATGAAGAACATGGGATCTATATTGCACCTTCGGCATAATATCGGAAGAGGTCTTTTGTCCATGGAAATCAGTTTATTTGAGCTGCAGTGCCAGCCTGGCCTGCTCCATTCCTCCACAGACTAGTCAAATGGAGCACTGTGACTTTAAGAGCCTTCTCTGTTTTGCTGGTGACAGGATAGCTACCCAGGGTGCGAGAGACTTTGCTTGCTCCACTCTTCATAGGTTTCCATCAGGGGTACTACAAATAGGGAGTACCAACCATCTCAGCTTTTGATAAGGGTAGCATGACATGTGTATGCTATCAATGGGGAATGCAAATGATACTTTCACACTAAAGACTTTTTAAAAAAACAACAGACAAAACCAATGCTCACATTCATGTGATTTCTCTTCCACATTCTAGCCTCCATTTAAAGCACAACAAGTGTAATGAAGGCTCAACAGAGATTGTTGGTTTCACATGTGAAATGAGAATAAAGACACAATCCTGTGCATCTTTAGAAAGAAAAGGCCTACAACTCCTAGCATGTCCTCACCAGCCATATAGGTATTTTTCTGTCCAAACTAGCGTAGGATTGCACCTTAAGTCTGTCCTTGTTGTGGGGGATGCTGCTATGTAGATAGAAAATGAGAGCTGCTTCACTCAACAGAAGTAAGAAAGTGGATGAAATCCTTTGCCTCGCCCCCTCATCCCAGCCAGGCAAACTGATCTAATAATTAACACCGAGGATCAGATCAGTGGTGAGAAGGTGCATTATATAAGGAGCTTCATTTTTTAATGATTAAGCATCTCTCTGCTTGGGGCTGAGCTAAAATGCTGCTCAGCAATAGGTGAATGACAGCTGGAAAGAACGATTACGTCAAAGCAGAGTCCTTGACACTGCCATGTCTACTGCACTTGGATACATTATTGGCTTTTCAGTAGAAAGGCTAAAAGGAAGCCCTTATCTTATTTTGCACCCTCCACATCTTGCAGGCTGATCCTGAGTATGCGAGTCCCTCTGCACCTTTGTCCGAACTGACCTTCCTCAACCTGCTCTGCGGGGTGTTGTACTCCAACACAGCTGGAGGGCACCAGCCTGTGGGGGGCTCTCCAAGTAGCTGTTAGGACTGCCCCGGCATCGGCTTCATATTGCAAACCTCAGGTTATCACGAAATGCGCTTTTTTTTTTTTTTTTTTGCAAAACACTGCATTGCCTTGAAGCATCTTCAGTTGCTTCCAGTGGCTCTTTCTTTCTGTCAACTTCTTCAGGTTTTCCTTGAGCTTGCCTATTCCACAAGATCAGGGCAAAGGAAAATAATCCCTCCCATCCATTTCCTTAGTCCACCAAGGAAAGAGAACGCTGGTGAACATAAACGCACAATTGCATAATCCCGTTCAGGATTTCCTGCGATTGTGCTCGCCGTGCTGCGGCTACGGCTCTTGCACGTTAGGGTCCTGTTTCCTGAAGTTGTGCCTCTCTGCGGATGACATCATAGCCGAGCAGGCGATGCACCCAGCGCGCTCGGAAAGCTGCGCGGCCCGGCCGGAGCTGGGCGGTGCTGAGCCGCGAAATCTAGCCTGGCGTTCCTCGAGCAGCCTGGAGGTGGCGTTGTGGGCAAAGGCCTCGCTCTCCTCCGCCGCCCCCCCCCGCCTCCCTCGCCTTTTCTCTCGCTCCGTTCGTGGCGCGCGTGTGTGGCCCTGCGCTGCAACAGCAGGTGGTGCCAGATCCCGCGCAGACTTCGCCGCCGCCCCAGCTGGCTTGGGAGGGTTTGTGTGCCGCAGACGCGAGCCGCTCTCCGCTCTCCGCACTCGCTCCCTGATTCGCGTTCAGTAGCGTTGGGGAGCCAGCCGGCTGAGGAGCGAAGCGCTGTCCGTTCAGCACCACCCAGGAAAGGCGCGGGGGGGAAGCCTGCTCTTGTGCGCGTCCGGCGTGAGCCTCCTCCTCAGAGCGTGCTGTGTCCTGCAGTAAGTACTCAGTGGGCGGCTGACCGGGTTCTTCGGGGGGGGGGGTCGTGTTGGGGGTTTTGCGCGGGGAGGGGGTTCCTTCTGGTTCTGAAGCTTGTGCCTGAGCCCCTTCCTACTGATAGAGATTTCTTCGCTGTAGAAGAAACCGAGGCGGAAATGGCCTCTTTAATCACCATCCTCAATGTGGCTGTTAAAAAAAAAAAAATACAGCCCCGGAGTATAACCGTATTCATTCTTTAATGACAGATACCATGAACTGCCTCGGCATAAGGGACTGCTAAATGCTCATTCTTATTAAGCACCACACTCTAAGGGGTTAATGTAGGCATTGTGTTTTAACACCCCCTCCACACACACACAGTCAACCATCCTCCCCAGCCTGGGCCAAAACCATCCCTTGTGCAGTCTACTAGTTTGCTAGCATTTATAACAAAGCAGCAAGGCGGGGTTTGCTCCTTTGGCTTGGTCTTGATTTATAATTGTCCTTGTTGTGTTTGAATCTGAGCAAGCCTGGTCCAAACTCTTCTGGAGACGGCTCGGACAGCATTCTGGATGGTATAGCCATGTAATGGGTACCAGGAACAAGTGCTATGAAGCATGAGAGGCTTCCCCACCCCTCTGGAATTCTAGCAGAGGCATGGAAATGGTATGACCTGCAGGGGTGACTGAAGCATCACGAGGCAACATTTCCAGTTTTCTCTCCCTGCTTCCCTTCATCAGTGTCATGCCTGGACCGTGACGCTCCACATGTTTAACAGTCATCTCAATATGTTTTAGGTCTGGAACGTGAGGTCTAAGGATGGTGAAACTGGGGAGCAATTTGAATGACAAGAACAAGCAGCAGCCGTCCAATGAGGATGGTTTTCAGACAGTTCCTCTGATAACACCCTTGGAAGTAAATCATTTGCAGTTCCCAGCTCCAGAAAAGGTAAATGGAAACCAAACCAAAAAAGGGTTCAGCTCTGTTCTGTTTTTAAATAAGCTTTTATTGTTCCATGTACATGTAACTGTAAAAAGAAGGCATGATTTTGCTGTGTGCTCTTTTCAAAAAGCACAGTCGACCGGGACACAAAACCTGGGAAATTTTTCATGATGGAAGTCTGCAGGGTCTGTTCATCCTAGTATTCATTTAAAATACATAAATACATAAGCAAGCCTGCACCTGGACCACTAAAATGGTGTTGTGCCTGCACCTGCACTGAGATTATGGTGATTTGGGAATGTTACTTCACAGTTCTCAAGGTGATGTTTTGGCTTTCCATGTTCAATCCAGATGGGTCATTAGATAATAGATAATAAATACTCTTCTACAGAGTGGCAAAGGATTTTAATTCTTCTGTGCAATGTGCTACAGAAGAACATTCCATGCCTTCATTCTACCCCCTTTTTCCCCATCCAATTGGCTTATGGGTTGGGATCACTGTTGTTGATCTCCCAGTAAGAATGCACAGATTTTGAGTGGCATGATCAAAGTGGGTATCATTGATTAGCTTCTCATTGATCTGTTATATTTATATAGCCTATTGTCTCTTCCACACACATGGTTAACTCCCATCAATAGTGTCATTGGGAGACAGAGCATGGTGCCATTAGCACATCTTGCCACAGATGTACCCAGAACAGTTATGTGATACAAATCTGTTTGGTGGGGGTGGGGGGAGTATGACTGCATTGTGTTGCTGCGCCTGTGTATTCTAATGGTGCTTAAGCACCAGAGAAAAGTGTAACTTTCATGGAATAAGAACAAAGTACATATGTGCAATTCTCAGAATGTATGCCATACATCTGTAGAGAAACAGTGATACTATGTGCATGGCAAGATGCCAATATATCTAAATGCAAATAACAGAAGAAGGGTGCAGATGAGCAGGCTCAATTAGTTCACCTCAGAAACATCAACTTCCTGCCAAAAGAGTAGAATTCTGCTCAGTACTACATCATTAATACTGCCAGGTACAGAGGAATTCCATAATGTAACTTTGAGATGCAGGCTCTAAAGGATGTGATTGGTATAAATGGAAAAAGACAAAGATAATTTGGGTACTTGCATATCTGATTGATATAATGCCAGTGATGTCTTAGAAGCAAAGAATGCACAGTTTGTAAGCTGGGTGTTTCTTGCATGGTGTGAAATTCCTGGAAACAGTTTTGATGTTGGAATTCTGAAAATATAAAAATGAAGCCCCTTCACAGGCTTGCTTTCTAAGTGTTAGTTTTCTTTATGCTTCTTTTCCCTCCCTCCCTCCTTCCCTTCCTTCCCTACCTCTCTTCCTTCCCCCTTTCTTTTTCCTTTCCTTCCTGAGCTCTAGTGTGACTACAAAAAACTTATAAAATGAGATTGCATTTCTCCACTGCTCCAATTTCTCAAGCTCTACACACAAAGGCACACCAAACTCTCACATTTTGCAAAAGCTTCAGTAAAAGTGGGGAAAGTAAATCTGCCTCCTTGCCAACCTATATTTCCTTTTCTAAAGGAAAGCAGCAGTACTGCATCCCAGGAGGGTAGCCTGCTCTTATGGACTGTGGCATGGGAAGCAGTCGCTTGCTTCCTCAAATGGATGAAGTGGGCAGTGAAGTGGGCCCTTCATATAACTTGGTAATGGGGTTGATCCAATGAATGGTGTGCTCTTCCTGGGACTTGGTGGTGTGGGTTTAAGTACCCCTTAAGGCAAATGATGGGTGGTCTTCGGCAAATCACTTTCTTAGCCCCATTTCTCCATTTTTCAAATGGGAACAACAGCAAGAACTGCTGGATCTGTCTCTGTTTAGGCAAACAGGCCGCAGTGCAAGGGAATGAATAATTGGGTGCTGATATCAGCGATCCAGTCTCCCATAGGTTATGTGGCTCTAATATCTGGCAGTGGGGGCTTAAGCAGGTAGATGTAAAGACCTTCAAGTTCATATAGCCCTCAGTACCTGAACTAGAGTCTCTAAGCAGCTAAGTCAATATAAGATGCTGCACAAGCAACCGTTGTCCTTACACTAACTCTGAAGTGCTGCCACTCAGCCGGGTGCTGTGGCTCTTCTCACTAGTGTACTATTTCAAGTCACAGGTCCTGTTGAGTAGAAGGATTAGCTCAGCTGAGAGTACTGCTGCACCGGGTACCCAGGGGAACAATCGATAGCCAAGGATTCAAGCCCATTAGGCAAGTTCAGGCATAGGAGAGGTCAAGTTCCAGGATAGCAACACAAGAAAGTTTCCAGAAGTAAGGGTGGACAAAACCAAGGTCAACTTCCAGCTAAAGAAAGCAAGGAACGGAAAGCACCAGGAAGAGTTCAGCTGGGCTGGAAGTCAGACAGACTCAGCTTGTATGTTGCTCCAACAACTGGCAGACTCCAACTGAGCCTTAGATAGGACTTGAGCTTCTCAGAGGCCGCTAGTTCCTCCCATTCACAACACAGTGCCACCACTACTGTTACTCCCATTATATTATCGTACTGTATTTGATACAAGCATTGGGACCTCTTTCAGGGAAGGATGACTGTAACTCCTTTGTTGACATTAGAACACAAGATAAGGCATTAGAATAGCTACATTTTATCCTCCTGAAAATGGAAGGAAGCTCCTATTTTCTTGGCCAAGAATGTTAAAAAAGGACACAACTGAAAACTCCTTTGAATAATAAACTAGTTCTCTGCCAGTTTTCCTTTTAAAAAAATATTCTGATGCCATCCCTCCCATGTATGTGTAGTAAAGTTCATATTTCTTAAGGCCAGTAGACATTGTTTCCATTGGCAATGTAGGACAGGGCAAGCTGTTGTCAATAGGATGACAGGGACACATTGTCTTGACCCATACTATAATCTAGCCAAACTGAATTACACAGAAGCATGATGCCTGAAAACCATAACTGAATGAAATGTGGATAAGGAGCCCTGTAAGTTAGACAGATTTCTTTTTCTTCTGAGACATCTGAAATCAGACACTGCTGAAGACATGTCACTTGGTGAGAGAGACTTAGTTTTGTGTATCATTGATAGCTATAATATCATTATACATGGCGATCCTAGTACTGTTTAGAATCAGATTAGTTTGTTTTATATTGAACAGTGTTATCCAGAAGATGGATCTTGGGCAAGTCCTATTAACTCTAGCTTTAAGAAATGATCAGGTGCTGAGGACAAAGTTCCCTTACTCACAAATCAGTATTTGTTCAAGCTCGGGAAACAGATGAGGAGGTTGTAAATCTGTGGCTCCCATTCCATCAGTCATGCACAAGCATTGGCACAATCTAACACAAGTTAAGCCAGTCAGTACATAAACTTCTATTTTAAAAAATAGGCCTTGAGTCACATTTTTACAAGCCATTGCAACTGGCACAGAATGTGGGCCTTGGCTCCCCAGATTTGCCCAAATGGCAGAATGGAGCCCTGGATTTTGCACAAATCTGTAATTATCAGGCATTTCAAGATGGTCAAGGAGGAGTGTGTGCATCTGTAATAAGGAAAGCATCCTTCCATATTTCTTACGTGAAATGCTGCAACAACACTATACCGCACACAGCTTGAAACCAATGAACTGGCCCTGATTAGTGTACACAGTGCTAGAGATATTATTGTTGCATTCCATTACTATACAGCCCATAGCCAAAGCTTTCAGGGCCAGTCACAACATTTTCAGTCACCCATCCAGATTTCAGCCAGGTTAATTCCTGCTTTAGCGTCCAGGATTAGGCAGGATCAGGCACTTTAGGCTATATGGAAGCTATGCAGTTCTTTTGCTCAAATATTTCAGCAGAAATATTGTCACCCCACCCCTGATTCATGCTGATTTGGCTGTCAGGTCAGAAATATGTCAAATATCCCACTGAGCTCAAACAGGAGTTTGTCGGTGTCTCACTATTCCTAGCTCAAGCAGCCATTGAGATTTTTCCTAGGTGATGTCTCATAGAATAATAGCATTGGAAGGGACCTATAAGCCCATCAAGCCCAACCGCCTGTTCAGTGCTGGCCTCCAAGTTAAAGCATCCCTTTCAGATGGCTGTCCAGTTGCATCTTGAATGCCTCCAGTGCGGCTACCACAGTCTTCCCTCTCCAGGTGAAGCATGCCCAGTTCTTCAATCCCTTTTCAGGGCTTTGTTTCCAGACCGCTGATTATCCTGGCCATTCCCTCCAGCTTTTCTACAACCTTCATGAAGTATGGTGTCCAGAACTGGATATATACTCAAGATGGGGCCTAACTCATGCCAAATGGAGGGGAGCCAGTACCTTACAAGATCTGTGAAAGGAATGAACATGATATCCTGAAGTAGCATCCAAGATTTATCTGCAACACAGCTCTTACAGATTGTTTTTGGGAATGCCTCAAAAGTATTAGAGCCCAATAATTTAGGTCCCCAAATGGATTATTTTAGTTTTTCTTTCTGAAGAATGTTCCATTTTCTGAGTAGTTCATTTCACACAGAATCTATGGAATGCCTTCCATTAACCTGAGAAAGTGTTGATAAAGCCAAGTAGAACGAAGAAATAGAATGAAGAAATTGCTTTATCCATGTATGTGAAGGAGAACAGCCTGCCCATGGGGCAAAGGAAGCCGTTTCCAGTGGTGGTCGTACATGATGGGGAGCTTTTCTGTCTCCCTCCTGGAGTTTAGGTCATCATGCCGTCCTGCAAGGCACTGAGATGTGGTGGGTGGGGCAATCCATAGGACTGCCCTGGACATCACCCTGTCTCTTTGCAAGCCTGGCATTTCCTTTTGGGCTGGGTGCACTTCACTATAAAAGTATGGGATGGTCTGTGGGATGCAGAATTCACTGCTGGCAGATGGTTCAATTTCCATCTGGCTGCTAGCCTTTAGGGCAAGCCTAAGCAACTCTGGGTGGCCCAAAGAGCCAATTTCCAGCCTAGGAACACCCCTGCTCCATGCAGTATGCCTGCTGCCATTGCTGAAGTCAGTGGCAAACTGCTACAGAGCCTCAGAAAAGCCAAGACCAGCTAGAAAGCAAGCATTTTCTTGGCCACTGCCATATTCAGCAGTAGTTTGGGCCACCAGAGAGGACAAGGGGATGTGTGTGCTTGTGGGGCCTGGGCTGTCTGTTGCCCATCCCTGCTTTAGGATTATGCATAAAAGCTTGATAAATGGGCAGTATGTGGCAAAATTAGACTGTAAGCCTGCAGTCAAAAACTACCTTCTTTTTCTAGTTATTTGTAAGCTGCTTTGGGAAGCTTGGTGGGATCAAAGTGATACAGATAACAGAAGTATAAGAGGTCATGGCTAGTCTGCAGGATGCAGGCCTGTGGGCAGTGGGTGTTGGTGCCACAGGTGAGGTGTGGGTAAGGAGGAGGGGGCTTCCTCAGAAGGTTCATAAACTACTTTTTGGGGATGGGATGGGGGAGGGAGGGGTTGCTTGAGCAGGGCCAGCCCTGCTGGTAGGCAGGATGAGGTGGCTGCCCCAGACGCTGGGTCATGGGGACTAGGGAGCGGCAGTGAGGAACCGGAGGGCAGCGCTGGGTGTGCCGCCCTGTCTCTTCTGGGCTCCCAAGCTGGCCTCCTGCCCTCAAGTGCGGTGAAAGCCCCTGTCCTGACCGCAGTGTTGAAAGAAGGCTCATCTGTGCGGAGAGGGGAAAAGGTTATCTTTTACCTCACATAGCAGAGCTTCTTGAGCAGGCCTCTGCTCCCGGGCCGTGCCTCCCTCCCTCCTCACAGCTGCTGCTTCTGCACACTTGCTGGCTCGTCCTGCTCACCTCCCTCCAGGCCCCATGCAAGCCGTGGCCCAGAAGAATTGTACAAGGGAGAAGAAGGCACTGCTCCGTTTCCTTGGTCGCCTCACTGTGGGTCGACCTGCCCTCGCAGAGCAACCAGGAGCAGCAGGGGTAGGGCCAGGATCCTCGCGGTTTGGCACCAGGCCTCCTGCAAAGGCACGGCCTTCAGCAGGTGCCACACAGTGCTCACTCCACAGGGTGGCCCTGGTATTTTGACTCAGAATAGCCAGTCCAAATATGGACTATCCAGTGGTTCATGCAGCAGAATGAAGGGCATGGTCACACTGACACAGCAGAGGGGGTTCTATCCCATCATCACATGCTTTTTGGAGGCTCTCCCATTTAAAAACAGCAACACACATTCAAGTAGAAAACCAGCACATCAGGGGCAAAGTGTCCAGCCCAACACTCTCCTTGCACTGCTGCTTTTCTAGATGAAGATTTTAAAAACAGCAACATGGGTGAGTATTGCAAAATGGTTCCTTCTGAAGGGATAACTGAAGGTCTAATCCTGGGTAGGCGCAGACAGAAAAAAGGCCAGTGACACCCAGCAGGCATGCTGGGAGTTGTAGGCAGCTTTTCTGTTGAAGCTTGCATGTTGTGCTGTACCACGTTTGCTGCCTTTCAGGACACCCTCATCACTTGCTCAAGGTAGCTGCACACCCCTCTCCCTAAGGGTAGGGCTTGGGCCAGGGGGAAAAGTGGGCTTTGGCTCTTTTTCTATTACCACTCAGGGACTGCTGGGCTGCTAGAAACTTGGGGGAGCACCTGGCCTGGCATTTAGACCCAAAGAGGCACCATGATCATGAAAGGTAGGTCATGGTACATGTGGCGGCCATTCTTCCTTTGAAATCGCTCAAGCTGCCATTTTGAGAGCAATTTCAAAGGGAGAATATGTAGGTGGTGTTGCTATTTATGCTCCCCCGCATGTTATAGAAGATGCCATCTTAATAAATAAATAAGAAAAAAGTCTTGTTTCTTCTTTGTTAACCTTGCCTTTTTCATGTCTGCATATCAGAAGGGATGGCACCCTTTTGAGTGCGCACCCTTTTTAAATGCATTCTGCATCTTGTGGCCTTATGCAGACATTCAGCTTTCGAGATACTTTTTGTGGTAAGAATGCGAGAAGGGCCTTTCTGGGCCAGACCAACGTCCTCCATCATCCACCACATGTAAGACAGCAGGCTAGCTCAGGGGGCTCTGGGCATAAAAGTCTCCCCCCAAGGTCACCATCCTTCTCTGCCTAATGGAGAATTCATCTGTGTGCATGCTCTAGAATTGCAGTTGCTGAATGACAGAAAAATCCAGTGCTAAAGTATTCTAAATGATGCAACTGGTGAAAAAGGAGAAGGGAAAAGTGTACCATTGCTACTAATCAGTGATGATTACTAATATATTAGCCAGCAATCCTTAAAAATAGGTTTTGAATAAGTCACTGAAGGTGTCTCTGTGTGCTACAAAACCAAAACAAACTGTTGGGGACAAATAGAACAGGGAGAGAAAATTCATCCAAGCCCAGCAAGATGCATGTAATATTCTGTTGGGCACCTGGATGTGTGTAGCCTAGCACAGGCTTTCCTCAGCTGGTGCCTCTGGATAGTCATCTCCTATCAGCCCCAGCCAGCATGGCTAATGCTCAGGCATGCTGGTGTTGTAGTCTAGAGCATCAAGACGGCACCAGGTTGGACATAGTTGGCCTAGAGTTATCCTGTTTGAAGAGGAGATGATTAAAATGAGGAATGTTTACACTTTGGGATCTGCTTTCCCGCTGTACAGTGGAGTAGAAGCACAAAGGGACAAACACAAATATTTTGCAATGGGTTAGAAAATGGTGGCATAGAACCACCACTATATGGTAGTGGTGGCAACCACTTGGGTGTTGGGTGGGAGAGACTGAACAAATTCATGGGGAGGAGGAATAGCAAGCCTGGATGGGCACCATGCTTCAGGTACGTATCTGCATTTCAGATGGCTCTCCTGGGGGAACTCAGCTGAAGAGGGCATTTTTCTGTGATTCCTCCTTAGCCAAGGTAGGGAGCCTGTTGTCCCGCAAAGGTTCCTTTGTTTCCAAATGCATCAGCCGTGGCCAACAGGCCAAAGGTAATGGGTTACAAGAGCTGGAGTCTAATGACACCTGAAGGGCTGCAGATTCCTCATTCCTGCTCTCCAGTATCCCTGAGAGAGAAAGGGCATTGCACGGCCAGATCCAGAGCTTCATCTGGCTGTGTGGTGCATTTTGTCCATTCTTATATGGGAGGAAGACATTTCAGAGAGTGATCCATTTCTGCTGCCGTGTTTCTACTTATTCTGTTGGGCCAGGGCCCCCCACTGCTCAAACAATGAGCATTTCTGGATTAGAACAGGTCAGCAGAGCTCTTTAAGAATGATCCTGCTTTAAGAATTGCCAGCACCTGGGTGCACCAGCATCGGGGGGGGGGGGGGCCCTGCTTGTGGACGTGAAGCATAGCATACAGCCCTTATGCTGCATGAGGTCACATGAAGAAAGAGGAAACTGCGGGTTTTTAAGTGGCAGGATGGTGTGGCGTAATGTCCTGTCATAGCAACCATTTCTAAATGTAGCTAATGGGACCTGTTCTAAATACACTGCCGCAGAAGGTGATAGTAGGACGTTGAAGTGATATGGTGGTGAACGGTGCCACTTTTTGCTGCTAGTTGGGGGTTTTATTTCTGAATGCTTTTTTCATATAAAATACCCCTACTTGCTGACAGGGAAAAGGATTCTAGGCTGGCCCATTCCTTGCTGTGTTTGTCTAGCTGCATGACTTGAACAGTGAATCCCTCATCAGCAACCTCAAGGGAGTACCTCAGAACTGCACTTGCTTATTCTGCTACATCTTTAGGCAGGCCCAAACAGGATATGGAGAAATATTGATGCATCCATTTTGAAAACAATGGGTATGGCCTGTTGCCCAGATCTACATGAAGCTATGTGGGGCTAAGGTGGTGAAAACAGTGCTTGTATTATGTTTCCTTCTCTTGAAGGATAGGTTGTCTTCAGGAAATTTCTGAGGCACTCTTCTCCAAGTTGCTGCCCTCCATACGTGTTGGACTACATCCTCCAACATTTTCAGCCTGCCATTGAGGCCACTATAAGGCTTCTTTGTCACTACCTGAGTGTCCTACAGCTAAGAGTGTCCTTCTTCTCCTCAAGGAGTTTGCAGAACTGAAGGGAGCTACTAAGTGGCATAGAAGTAGGCCCGAGACCTTAGCATCTGAAAGCCCGTGTTCAAAGCAGAGTAACACACTGGCTACTGTCCTGTGCTGACATATAACTAGCTTTTGTTAAATCCATTCTATTGTGTTTCATTCATTGTCAGATATATTTCATTCCATTATCTGTCTATTGACAGACTTGGATTATTTTTAGGGATGTACAAGTACTTTGTTTTACTCGTGTTAATTCACACTAACACTAACTCACACTTGCCCAATAGCAAATTTGAGCATATTTCCCCTCACAGAAAAATAAAAGCACAGCTTGCAAGTTTGCAGATACCACACAGGTGGATTCATAGAAACCCAAGCTCAGCTGACTCCAGTGCACATTTTTCCAGCATCTGCATTTATTAGAATTAATATCCTGTGCTTACTCTAAAAGGATTATTCTGAGGCAGCTGTAGCTCAGAGTAATTTAGGGAGGTGTGGCATTTCCCCTTCACTGCCATGAGGTGGGGAAATAATGTAATACTGTAGGGTAAGATATGTCTTGTTAGAAAACAAACACCCTTCTCTGGTTGGGATTCTGAAGTTACTGTAGGCCTGATCCAACTGTTCTCCTTGGTTGCTGTCTTGTGTGTAGTTCAGCCTCTGTAAATCCAGTGCTTTGATTTTAAACTATATTTCTTGGAGAGTAGCAAAGGCACCCAGACATAGTTGGGTGCAGCGGGCTCCATTAATTTCAGTGGGATAGTGTAATGTATGCTTACATCTCCTCCATTTGAAAGTTTGCTGGATCGTGACCATGCTTAGGAAGTCACTTACTTGAGTCTTGCCTGTGGTGGCAATGGAGGAGAAGGAGGGTGCCCTCTCCAGAAAAGCAGTTTCAGGTCTGAAGCAGGTGTCTGAGTGATGCTCACTCACTGCATTCCAATCTGTGGGAATAAATCAAACCTGAGGGACTGTGTGGATGCTGTACATTTGAATGCATCCCCCCTCCATAATCCTGTGCAACTGGCCACATACATACATCTTTTGGGCTTGTGATTAGAACTGTGTTTGCAGATTGTTATCCTTTAAGCCAGCCATACTGAAACATGCAATGTAATGTGATAGTATTACTTCCTCTATCTTGGATCTTATCCATTTCTATTAATGCATCCAATAACAGTATTTTCCTTTCTTCCAACAACAATTCAGTTTGTCATCCAATATAACTTCCATTTTCTTTGCAATAACATTACAGCTTACCCTTTCAGTTTTTGGTTGACGGCTCATTTCTCATAAGGCATATTTTGCATTTTTGTTGTCGGGGTTGTTGCTCAATTTAAATGCATTGTGTATAGCTAAATCTTCAGTTTACCTTACAAATATTAGCAGTCCATCTTTCAATTACCAGTTTGCTGCAAATCTGATGAGGTTATTCCCCATTTTTGTTATTGTTCATGAATTGAGATACACAAGTAAATAGGATATGGTTTTATTTACATATGAGGGTGAGCTGCCATTTACATATAAGCCCTATTCAGGCATTCTACTTCTGTGAATAATGAATCTGAGATGTTGGAGAACAACAAGAAGCAGGCAAATGATTTGAAGATCTAACAGAGGGCAGTCTCTCTCTGAAGGTGTCCTATTTAAGGGGCTGAGTAGTCCAATTCCAGTTTCAAGATCAAGGGCCATAAGAAGGCAGAGGCCTTGAAGTCACCCATCAAAACTTAACACCTGAGCAGCCAACTGAGCAGCCATTGACTTCCCTGCTGTGGTGACCTGTCTTCTATCTATATTTAAATTACAACAATTCTTTCAAAATGTCTTTAGATAAACACGTGCACAGTTTATGGAAAGTACTGTCCTCCTTAATGGTAATGCATTTTCCCTCTTGGGGAAGGGTATGTGGAAGGGCCCATCTTTGTCAGGGACCATCCTATGGCAAAGAAAATGCAGGCAGGGTGAGACAGGTGAACCAGGAATGAATTGTTAAAAGTCTTTAGAGAAGGAATAGAAAACTGCAGCTTGGAAGAGAAGGGAGAACACGATGAGTGAGGCTTTTACAAGCAAGGGGAACAGCATGGCAGGGGACATGGGAATGAGGGGGGTTTAAGGGAGGTGCATGACATGCGCTTGAGAGTAGAGAACTGGATGAGAAACAGTGTAAGGATGGGGAGATGGGAAAGGGGTTGTAGAACTGACCCGGAGTGCAGACGGACTGCTTCCTGTATGAATGCTCTCCCGTGGCAAATGCATACTTGCCTGTGGAAAGCCAGCATGGCAGGTGCCCAATGGTTCTACAGGCAAGAATACCGTGAGGTACCAAACTGCAGCCTGCCACTGGCAGTGTGAAGGGATGTGATGTTGTCCCAGGAGGAACTGTACCTTGTGACGTATTTATTTATCTATCTAGCCACATATTTATATGCCGCCTATAATGGCCAAAATGGCCTCTTAGGTGGCTCACATAATAAAAACATACAACATTTAAAAACATACACAAATCAATATAAAAAAGTTCATCAGTACAGAGAGCTTAGGTATTTTTTTTAAAGGTACATCTTTGCCTGGTGCCAAAAAGAAAACAAAAATGGTGCCAAGCAAATTTCCCTAGGGAGGGAGTTCCAGAGATGGGGGGCAGCAGTAGAAGAGGCCTTTTGCCTATTTGCCACCCCTCTCATTTCCCTGAGGGATGGCTCTCTAGAAGGGCCTCCTGGGCTGGTCTTAAGGGGCAGGTAGGTATTTACGGGTGTAGACGGTCCTTCAGATAACCAGGCCCCATATCCTCAAGTGTAGCCCACTCCATAGCCAGGCCTCACCTGTAGCAAGGGCTTGGGAAGGGGAGAGTTTTAGACATAAGGGCTGTACTTTGATAGGAAATGCTAAAGGAACCCTGTGTAGGGATGTTAGAAGGTGGGTGAGATCAGAACGTAGGTGTGAGGTGGGGTGAGGACTGGTACTGAGATGCCGAATCAACTGGAGCAGGGAAATCTGGCTGTTGAGACGGAAGCTCTAGGAGTCCAGGAAGGCAACGAGGTCATGGGCAAGGGTATTAGTAGCTGGCATGAAGAGATGTCTGGATTGGTACATCACAGTTTCTGGGAGATGCTTGAAGTTAGATAATTTGGTGCATGACTGGATATGGGAGGAGGGAGAAAGTGGGGATATAAAGAGGAGTCACAAGCTGTTTATCTCAAAGGTAGGGGAGGTGACAGAGGCGGATGGGATAAGGGAGGATTTGGGAGAGAAATACTATAAACCTGATGTTGATTGTGTGCAACTTATGACATCTGTGGAATAGGCACAAGGGAATTTTAGAAGAAGAGGAAGTATACTGGGGAGGGAAACAGGTTCATTGTCATAATAATACTATAGGAAGGCATAGGAAAGAGTCCAGCCTTACAGAAGAATGAAGGGGGAAGAGGCAAGGAACAGGCGGGAGTCTTGCTGGGTCCCCATCAAGAAGGGTGAGTGAGGAGGAGAAGCCTTCAGGGGGGACAAAGGATATACAGTCAAGGTGAGGAATGCTGTAGCTTGTCCGCCCAAGAAGCGAGGAGGCTGCTGTGTTGCAGTGAGGAGAAACGGAGGAGCAGCTGTTCCATCAAGCAGCAGCAGGAGAGAAGGGGAGAGGCTCTCAATTTGTTTTGTAAGAGGATGGGGTAGTCAGCCAATAAATGCTTTAAAGCACAAGAAAAGAAACCATTGAAAAGGGGAAGAAGATGAGATCATTTTCTTCCGGCTCTGAAAATGAAAGGCAGAGAAGGGCTAGCGGAAAGGCATCAATGGAAAAACTTCAGGAGCAAAATGAATTGTTTGACGTACAAGAGATGTATGTAATGCTTTGCACAGTGTTCAGTGTGGCTTACTCCCAGGAAAGAGCTGTTAGGATTGCAGCCTTAGGAGGTATGTAGGTAGCAGTTGTGGAAATCCTCATGTGGGATTTTGAAGGTGAGATCCCTGTGGGCCCCAACGGGCACTTAATCTAGAACCAGGCTTGATCCCATGTAGCTGTCACTATCCTAGAGCAAGTGTGAAGGACCCCCTTTAAGGCTGAGGGCAAAATTCCATTTTGGAGAAGCTCCCAGTTTTTGGTGGCACAAAAGGCACAGGGACAAAAATAATGGCCTATGTTACCTTAAAGCTCTCTCTGCCAGGCATTTCAGCCTGTATGAATAGGGGACAAAAATGGCTTAATGCCAAATGATTGCTGGTTGGGGGGAAGGAAGGTGGCCTTCTGGGGCATGTGAGGTGGGTGTATTGGGCCCCAGGCTTGAGGCACTGCAGCCCAGTCCTAGGAAATGTAGCTGGGAAAACATCAATGTGAGCATGAATACAGATTTAGATAAGTCAGGAATTCGCCTTCTAAAAATGAAAATACATGGCAGGGGAGAGAAATCTGCCTTTTGCTTTTCTCATTTCTTCTAACTTGGGGAATGCCCTGGCCATGAGCTTTGTAAGAGTGAACAGGCCAATGCCAAACCTGGAAGCAATCACTCTCCTTGGCAGGAATAGCATGTTTTATTTATCAGTCTTGCCAATCCCGGGGACTCCTGCAGCGAGCAAGACTTTCCATTATTAATAATCCCGAGAAGCAGTATTTTAAAATTTCATGATCTGCACTTTTTACACCACCTGACCTGCAATATATTATATACTCCTTTGCAGCAAAGTGGGAATTACAGCACGGCTACATGTCCTTTTCTTAAATGAATAATTTAAGAATAATCACAGTGCCCCGTTATGTTAAATGTTACCACTCCATCCTTGCTGAAGAAAGAAGGATTTAAGTGCAAGCATCAAGTACCAGTAAATGTTACTGGATTTCCTCGAGTGAAGAAAGGGGTTCTCAATCAATACAAGTGGAGCTGCTGGGTCTTCTTACCTTCCGGCCTGAAAAGAGGTCCAAGGTTTAATATGGCATTATGGTAGGATGCTGCATCTTCTCCTTTCCTACTTGCTCCTTCCTAGTTCTCTCATGTATGCACCTGAGTTTCCATTAGAGATGCTAGCAAAGCTCACAGGGCTCAGGGCAGAATATGACCACTGGGGGCTCCTAATGCTAACTGAAAAGATGAAGCAAACTTTGAGTGATTCTTTGACCCAGATTAAACTTTGGAGAAGAGTTCGTGGCTTACCCCTTTCCCACCAACTCAGCCCCAGTGTTATAGGGTCGGATTTGAAGTGCATGTGCTCATCATGTCAGTCCCCATAGCCATGCCCCAAGGAGAGTTGAAACGTACAGGCAGTTTGTACAGATCAACAAACCAGTTCTACCAGTTTTCGTCTCCATTAGGAGCAGGTCTTTTGTTGAGCTCATGGATCTCAATTGCCCATTCAGTGCCAAGCCACCCCAAAATACACTGTATTACAAAAGCTAGCGCCTAACTCCATATTGTTACTAGGAGAATCCTCCCCAGCTCCCATCAGTGAGTGTGATGATTGCTGCTAAATTCACAGTGAGCAGAAAAGTCTGAAGGGAAGGCTGGCGGAAGATATAACTGCCCTGCTAGCATCCTAGCATTTTAGCCCTGAAACACTGCTCAGTCTTAAACCTGCCAAATTATGGCTCTGGGATGCCAGGAAAGTCTCCCCAAGACCTCCTCTGGCCATGCAACTACCCAAGGGAGCTATGGATTGAAACTTGCAAACAGCAATGATCTCAGGAGTGGGTGGGAGTCACAAAAACCGCTAGAGAAGGGAGCCCACCCCCCTCAGAAGATATGCTTGTCCTTAGGACTCTGTGGGGGGCAGGCATGGGTTCACTACCTCGAACCTCCCAGCATCTTTCTTGCATGCAGCCAGTTTCAATCCCTGTTTTCTGTCTAAGGGAGCCACGCTGCTTTCCTGGCTGTGCACCTGTCCTCTAACTCTCAGCTATTTTTGCAAGCAATCCCTGACCCTTGAATGGGGTAGGTAAGGGCATCTGGTCTGGCTTGGCCAATTCGGTGAGCAATGGTGTGGTTTCTTTCCAAGCCTATCAGATGCAAGCCATGAGTGGATCTCCTGTCTCTGCTTTCCATAGCTCTGCCCATCCTAGGTTCATTTTTTCCTGCAAAGGATGTAGACTCTGGCACTTGTAAGGGATATAAGGAGCTTCCCTGTACTGAACTAGATTGGTCTACCTGGTTTAATATGATTTATTTTGACTAGTAGTATGCTCCAAAGCTTCAAGGAGATTTTTCCGAGTCCTGCAAGTTGAGATCCTTTGACTGGAGCTGTCAGTGCTTGACCTGCCAAGGGAACACTTACCTATGAAGGCTGAGAGTATTCCTGATGAGCTGAACCCTCCAAAAACCTGAACTGTTTCCCCACTCAGATGTGGGAAATGGCTCAGTTTGTTCTGAGCCCAGTTCTGAACTGAACTCTGTTAAGGACATCACAAGAGCACAGAGGCCTACAATCCTTTCCCTTCAGGATGCCTTTCAGACCCCCTTCTCCTCCCTTTTATCTGCTTTCTGGATTTCTTCTCACCTTGGAACTCCAGCTCCTCTCACCTGTTTACCTGGCCAAGGTTTGCTACTGCAGTGATAATGGTGGCGGGCAGGCAGGATGCCTTCCTCTCCTGCATCCTTCCCAGGGCCCAGTTTACAGCCCCAGAAGCACGCTGCGTCTCCTGAGTCCCAGCCCCACGCCGATAACCACTATGCCACCCTGGCTCTTATTTGACTTGCTAATAGTTCCACTTTGGCCTGGTAAATGTGAAATGGGCTGTTAATCTTTGGACTCCCAGTCCACGCTCAGCTGTGGACTCCTTGATGGTCTCCTGCAAAACACTACCTGACCCTGCATTCCTCACATGTACAAAGGGAGCCGTGGACTGTCTTAATAAAAATTAGGAGGCATTCCCACATCATGCTGATAGCCATATTAGAAACTACTTGGAGAGCAGAACTAACGAGTAAAGGTCACAGCAACAAAAGTTAATGCTCTTACTCCCAAAAGAAGCAGGGGGCCTCTTTGGTAATGATCCTTAATTTAGCCTGGTCCATTTTTAGATCTAGGTTAGAGCAGATTTATTTTGGTGACTAGCAGGCTCTTGTCCTTGCCATGTGCCCTGTTGCTCTGCACAGGGAATTTCACAAAGCATTCTGAAGAGGTTGCACTATGGCATGAAAACCAAGGATGTGCACGTAAATCCCTCCATGCCCTGTGAAACAGCCCCAGAGCTGCTGGGTTCATGCAGACGTTCTGCAGAAAGCAGGACTCGCATTGCCTCCTCTTGAGCATCCGCTGCACTGTGCCGCGTGGGCTCCCCTGCATCTCTCCTGCAGTAAGATTACTGATGCCACACCTCCGCCAGGTCAGTTGGAGAGGCAAGAGTGGGTGAGAGTCACGAGTTCCAGCTTTGGGGATTATACTAGTAGCACGAATAGAGGAGACATCACAACACATTCACTTTTCCCAGTTCTGCACCTTCTTTGCTCATGTCCAATGCTACTCTTGTCTCTTAGTGATACGACGGAGACTTTATGGGGTGGCAGGTGTGCCCCCAGATGAAATTTGGCTGTAATGCCAAGCATCCCTGATTACTGGCCATATTGGCTTGGGCTGCTGGGGGTTTGAGTCCACAACATCTGTGGAGTCCCAGTTTGTCCACTCCTAGCTTAGCAAAGATTAGGAAGGTAGTTAAGGATTTCATTGTGAGACATTTTGAATATGGGAAGAAACAGTAGACAAAGCCTTTTGCAGGGCTGCACTGCTCTGTTGCTTCTCTGATTTCCAGCCAGGAAGTTGCATAAGCTGGTGATGCATTCTGGGACATGGGTTCTCCTTCTGTGAGCAGTCTGGGGCAATCTGTTAGGTTGGCTCATCATGCCACTTCCATTATCCATGAAGTTCTCTCTCTCCTGGTGACCTGTGGATCTTTGCATCCATGTTAGCATCAAACTTCTCCTCAGTTATCCTTCATTTTCATTTTATTCTTTCAGGGAACTTTTTGGTCCCCTCAGCTGTACTTCTTAGGCCCTTGCTCCAAGCATGTTGGACAGGAGTAACTGTGTCACCTTCTCTGCATGGCCCAGGCAATATTTTAAGGAAATAGCCAGGCATTTTTGCCATCCACTGGGCTCCATCTTTGAATATGATCCCCTGCAGTGGGATCATAAAACCTTCTGGCTCAGGTGTAGCAGACAGGAGGAGAAAGCGGAGATGGATAAATGGGGTGGGATGTGGAATGTTTAGAGACATTCTTCTGGTTGCCGTGCAGCCTCGCCAGGCTGAATGCAGATGGAAGCTTGGGTATCACAAATACTGCTTTTGGAATCCATCAGCTATGACAAAGCCCCCTGCTTTGGAGGTTTTGTTCTGAAAGACATTTAGGAGCTGATGTGGGATGATGAGCAGTTTAAGTGCAGGAAGAAAGTATGAAGATTATATTTTCTTTCCTTAAGGAGGATTCATCTGCTATGTTTTAATGTAGAGCTTTTCTGCAGTTACAGATAATGCCATGTGAGAAATGTTTAAAAAAAGGATGTTGAAAGCTAACAGAATTTATGCTCCCTTAGCATAGGCCTAATAAATAAGGGAAAGTCGATATTTAATAATCTGAGTGAAGAATTTGAGAACAGTGTGATTTTGCTTGTGTGTGTGTAATGTGCATGTCAATTTAAGACATAAGGCCTGCAGGAGAAAAGTAGCCACGTAAGATGTTACTTTTTGTAGTGTATGCCTATTTGAAACTATGAGCTATTCACATTGTCTTACAAAATAAACTACATCAGCAGCCAAAGCTGAAACCAAATAGACAAGTTATAATGAATGCAACTTGTTTTATGAACTTAAAAAACCAAGGAGAGCAGTAAATGCAGTATATTTTGCAGTAAAGCAATGTCTGAAAGCTGTTTAAAGCCACGAAGAACACGATTCTGAGGCTTCCCAACATCATATGGCTGCAAGTGGGCCTCTGAGAAGGGGAAAGCGGACATGACAGGGGGCAGGGAGGGGAGGAAGCTGGGATGGAAGGCCTGCCCCAGTTCCTATCCATGCTCCCACTTCATTCCCTTCCCTCCCTGCTGTCTTGCTTAGATGGCTGAAAACAGCCCCCTGGATAAAAGGCAAGGCATGAGGTCTGGCAGTAGCAGAGAGCATTGCCACTGAGTCTCCCTGCAGCCACTGGAGTCACTAGAAGCCTCCGAGCCCAGAGGCTGACTTGCATCTGCTATGGGAATGGCTGGATTACACCCTGATCAGTTGATCCCTAGAATTTGTCGGAGGGAGCATAGGAGAGTCTGGACCAGGGGATCTGCGCTCCAGCCCTGCTCTCCCACCCCCTTCCTGCTAGCATGGAAAGAACCACCCCAGCTACCTCTGAGGTTGGGAAATCCTGTTTGGAGAGGGATTTAAGAGGTATTTGGAGGGAGGAGGAGAGACTGGAGCATTCGGAACAGATGCTACTCTGATGCCTCTCCACCCTCCTCCTCTCCCTCTCCAAGATGCTCCAGCTATACAGGGGAAACAGCTCTAGCAAGGCCCCTCCACTGCTCCTCCTCCTTGGCATTGGATGAGAGCGAGCCTCTGAGTTGGGTTCTTGCCCCCGTCTTCATAGGATTGCACCCCAGGCGCCTCATGGCTGTATCCAGGTGAGGCTTTCATTGCTCGTTGCTCACACAGTTCTGTGTGGGCTCAAATGCCATTGTCTTTCACTCATAACCCCCTGGTAATTTTCCATCACTTCATCCTTCCTCTTGCAGCAGAAAATCTGTTCAGGAGGAAAAAAAGGCAGAATAGTTGCACAGTGCCTTCTGATCAGTTGTGCTCAGAGCCCCCTGACTAGAGAAATCTTGCAGAACTGGATTGTTCCAATCCCTGCTTGGCTATGGAGCTCTGTGGAAGACGTTTGGCTAGTTGTCTTTCTCAGCCTAACCCACCTCACAGGGATGTGAGATGGCTTGGGGGGACATCATGTGTGCCAACTCGAGCGCCTTCAAAGAAAGGTGGGATATAAATGTAATAATTGACTAATCAATGGCAACAAACAGCTAATAGCCTTGCCTCGCTCAGCTGTTGGTGGAGGCTTTTCTGTAGGTGAAGTTCTACCATGGAAAAGACTGACTTTTCAGCTGCCACATTCCTGAGTTCACCTGGTATGGGAAGCATGAGGATACTTCTGAAGCAGATCCTAGAGTTTGGGCAAGCTCTTGTGGGTAAAGAGAATCCTTTAGCTACCACAGGTTTAAAGCCAAAATTTGATTGTTGGTAGAGGCAGCTGCATGCTCTTGATCCTACTGAGTCTTTTGGCTGTGCTAGATACAAGGATAATGAGCCTACTGCTTGAGTGCCTTTACTCGCACTTAGAAGAAAGGTCCAAATGTTTGGCAATAGCTGATGGTCCACTAGCTAACCAAGAACTCCTGTGACATACTTGTCAAGGTATATCTTGTCTTATTTCACAAACATCTGGAATGCACAAGATCGGGGAAGGCTGGCATATGCAATTCCAAATTGGTGGCAATTGATGATTTACCACATTCAGGAAATTAAAGCATGCATCAAAGGACCTGCATGAAAGGCAAATGATAAATCAAGGATTCAGCCCTGTAATCTGTTTCTTTATGTCAGGTTTGAAATCTGGGAAACATTTTTTTAAAGACTTCTCTGAAACATACTTAGACTGCCTTTTCCTCCCTGTTCTATAGCCATAGCATCAGTCTACCCAGAAGGCCAGGACTTTCAGGTGAGAGGATGGAGTTTCTAGACTGGCTTCTGAATTTTCAAAATTTCCAGTTGATTCTTACTGTATGAGAATCATGATGAGAGAAAAAAGTATGAGAGAAAAGCCTTCCTTCAAAAGGCCATCTACATGTCAGATATAAATTAAGCAAGAAAAGGGGACTGAAGGGGAGACAAAGGGATTAAAACGGGAAATAAATCAGACACTGCAGAGGGAAAATGGATGCTCTGGCAGACGGTCGGCATTGCATTTCATGATTAGATAGTGGAAAATGTACATCCACATGCAGCAGAGCTGAAAGGAGCTGGAAGCAATGCCCAACTGGTTTATAAATAGAATGCAGATGCATTTTCTGAACATTACTTTCTCAGGTGTTAATGGGCCACTTTCTATAATTAATGGCCCAGGCTGGACAAAGGGCATGGAGAAAACAAGCGGAATGTGGCCCAGCCAGCAATATAAGCACTGCTGCAGGAACAGGGCTAGAGAGGGATATTAGTGCTGCTTGACTGGGGCCCTTTGGCATGTATAAACAGCACTGAAGTGCAGCAGGCTAAGTGAACATATTTTAGCAGTATTTCAGAAGGCCTCTCAAAATATGCCCTGGCCACTTGTTTTTGTGTGTGCGCCAGTTCTCAAGTACGCCGTGCACAAATAATCTTTGTGTGAGTGCAGCGGGTGTGGCATTCCCTTGTTTGTTCTTCTGTTTAATTAACCATCTTTTCAAGCCCCATTGTGTGGTTTGCCAGCGCAGTTCTACACTAGCTGTGGGGGGAAACAGGCAGGAGGGTGGTGGTGCATGCATGTCCTGCTTGTGGGTTCCCACAAGGTACGCCTCAGTTGCATGTTTCAGCATTTCACTGATGTGCCATTTTAACAGGCTTTGCAATTAAATGCTTCAGAGTTAAGCTCTTAAGTCACATTGGTTTCAGTGGGGGAGGTTCATGAAGGAGGAAGCTACCTTCCACTGAGTCAGTCCATTGGGCCATCGGCCTCAGGGTTTTCTACCATATTGTCCACACTGACTAGCTGAGGCGCACCGTAGTTTCACACAGTACCCTCCCTCCGTTCCTCATGGAGATCTGGAGATTTAAGGTAAGACCTTCAGCATTCAGAGCACGTGCTCTAACGCTGAGCCGTGGCCTCTCCCTTAAGCTGTTAGTCAAACGACTCAATGGGGGCTTTGGCAGCTTTGCCTGCGCTGCATATTGCTTTTACTCAGAAGCATCAGTGGACATATAATTAGGGCCAATATCCAAAAACACTCAGTAAGTTTCAAGTTTTCCAAGTTTCTTCTGAAGTCTCAATATTCAGTGAACCAAACAAAGCTCCAAAATAGCCGTCTTAAGATGGCACGTATCTGGCTGGAAGTTTATAGTCAGTAAGCAAAGCCTCATTGAATGCAATATCTATGAGCAGTTGTGAAGAGAATATCCAGATATTTTGGGTGACAATTCCCATCCTCCTTGACCACTGCCCATGCTGGATGGGTGTCATGGGAACTGTAATCCAACATTTCTGGAGAGTTCTACTTTGCTTAGCTTGGTAGGTGCAAAGAAGTATCAGGTTGAACTTGGGGCTATTGATGTAGGGAAGAATGGATATAATGAAGTGAGTTTTTGACGAAGAATGAAATAGGCTGAGCTGGGCTTCTGGATGATGGCACAAATTACATTCCAAATATTCAGTGCTAGGAAAGACGTATATCGTGAAGATATTGCATTGGATCCAGGGTCTTTCTGCAAGAGGGTTCTTCTGTTTTGGGGTCCCTCAAACTGGGACTTACTCCATTCAACAGGCCTCCTGACTGTGTAGTACTTTCAGGGGGCTGGGGGGGGGGCTGCCTTGGAAAGGAGGGGAAGGAAGTTCACTTTCATCAGTGCAGTTAGTCCAGCATAAACCTGGATCCAGCCTGCACTAATCACAGTCATAGTTGGTTGCAGGTCTGTGGAGAATGCTGCTATTGCATCATACAGTGTACACTTGGATCCTCCATCTCGCTTACTTATAAATAGTAGCACATAGGCAGAACAACACAGAAAGCGCGAAAGATGGGCACGTAGGCTGTGTCTAGGACACAGGAGTGAGGGCTCAGACGGACAACACAAAACTACAAAAGCTACAGACAACGAATTCGCCACCTTCCAAAATCATCCTCACGTACTGTTCAAATTCTTAAATGCTTATCATGTGAGGTGTATATCAGTAGCAGCATTTTAGGGCCTTTGTTTGACTGGAGACAACAGATATGGTTTCATGTACAACACTGTCCGATTTTGGCTGTCTAGTGGCAGGAATGGCTGCAGATGAGCTAGGGGAAAAGAAGTGAAGTCAAAAGAATGTCGCAAGACACATGAAGCAGGCCGAGAGTGTCTCTTTCAGGTCAGCCGGGGGCACCCTGGAGACAAGATTACCATGCTAAATCAGGACACAAAACCCAGAGGTCAGTGGTGGGTCAGATAAAAGAAAGCCAGGCAGTGAGGGGGATTACTGCTACTGAGAGGACAGATCAAACCAAGTTAGCAGGATCCACAACAGTAGCTGCTCAGTAGCTCAGGGTAGAGGCTTAGAGGAGCCGCAGAATTATGTACTGGGGACATGAGGTGCGTTGACCTGCCAGAGAGCATATCCATTCTGTACATAATAGGATGTTCTTAGCTGTTGAGGGCTAATGAGCTTCAGCAGGAGTCGGAAGGAAGTGATTTCAGAGGTCTGAAGCTTCATTTTGTCAGTTCAGATTGCTTTTCAGAGAGAGGCAGAGATAATAGTTTTTGGAGCAGTGGGACCACTCTAGAAGCAGCTTGTATCGCAGGCTAGTATGCCTCTGTGTACCTGTTGCTGGGGAACATGAACTATGGGGTGCTATGAGACTCATGTCCTACTTGGGTTTCCCCAGGTAGGGGGTGTATAGATTTTGTCAAATCCAATCCACCAGTTTTTCATGGCTTATCTGATGTCTTTTCTTTTGTCATCGGCTCAGTGATGGGATCATTTTTTAAGGGACATTTGAGAATCTTGTTCTGCTTGGATTGATAGACATCAACGAGAATTTGTGCCCCTCGAAGTAACTGGTACTATAAGAACACAGAATCTGCACAAATTTTAAATTTGTGCCAGTCTGCCAAGTTTGCAAGTCTTGCCAGTCTGCTGCCAAGTTCGTAAGCTGAACCTGCAGAAAACCACAGTCATTCGAATCCTTTGCAGAGTTCTCCAACATACCTAGTTTGGCTTAACTCTCCCCCATAAGTATAGTTTCCTCTCATTTATTTTAGTCAAGGTGAAATGTTGAAAATTACTTTCTCCCTATTGAGTCTCACTGGTACTCTGTCCTGAAGAGCCAGAAAAGGATCTGAAGCTAATTGTGTGGCTTTGCAATCATTGGTGATTCGAGTGGGTGGGCTACTAGCAATATATTTTTTCTAACTATGGATTTTAAAATATTCAAGTCTTGAGGTATGATGTGAAAGTGAGTGGCCATACAGGCTGTAGCCACTATGTTCTGGATAACACCAGACCTTTGGGTCTGGAATACAAGCTTTGCTTAAGTTCTAAATATTTGTTTAAGTAGGCAGACAGTTGCAATGAACATCATCATCACCAAAAACAAGGCAACCCCCCTTTTCTCTCCCCCACATTTTTTTCAACACTGTTCAGCCAAAAGTTGTATTCAAAACTAAAATGCAATGAATAATCCAATGTAACCTTAGGAAGTGCTTCATGTAGGAGTGAATAGTTCATGCATGCAATGTCCATGAAGACCTTCCTGAATTTGTCAGTCTTTAAGGTGCTACAAGACACTTCACTGTTACTGGGAAGTGTGTGTGTGTGTGTTTATGTGTGTCTTGTGAGCCAAAATGACCAGCAGCAAAACTTGTTTCTTATGGGGTAAAGTATGGCTAGTACGCTCCAAACTTGTAGACAAGAGCAGGGAAGTTGTGTCTGGCCACAGCAATTCTCTGGCCCCTAGAGACCTTTTAGACGGAGTACATGAAGTTATCAGTTTTCCATTCCCCCACATCTGATTTTTTTCAATTTTAAGTTCCTTTGGTCCTGAATGCAGAGAACTTTGCAAATTTTAAAATTATAAAAACAAAGTATAGCAAATTCTCATTTATCCCCAAGGCATGGGGATATATGAGGTGAATACAAACCTCCCATAACCAAGACTGCCAAAATATACTGTTTCTGTACACCGAATAGAGGGAGGGAAGAATCAGGCATCTACTGAGACCTGGAAAGATGGGAGTTGTGACCTTCTAGATATTTTGGCCTACAGGTTTTCTGCTGCTGGCCAAAGGAGATTCTAGCCTGACTGGGATATTTATCCACTTAAATAAACTTTAGTCTCTCAAGGGAATTTCTGATGGCATACCTAATTTAAGGACTTCACTGTTTTATTTCATTCTGGTTATTTCAGTACGCACAACTTATTCAGGGATTAAGCTGGGAAAAATAATTGCTTTGTCCTGAAAAATTAAAATGTCAACATTTGCTCCTAGGTGATTGTGAAAACAAGAACAGAATACCAACCAGACCAGAAGAACAAAGGAAAACTCAGAGTGCCCAAAATTGCTGAATTCACAGTCAGTTTCACTGATGGTGTAACAGAAAGATTAAAGGTAAGAAATGCTAATTGCTAACGAGGTACGTTCAGTGCTAATTTTCATAGAATAATTAAGAGATGACAGCTGTCTTGAGTCTACTTTAATAATAGCACAAATCAGGGCCAACAGACATGTTGAAGTTCCAGGACTGGCACTTTCAGCTTGACTTTATTCTTCTGAAAGCAGCCGTAGGGCAAGGGAGTGGGGCTTGCAGCATGGCAGGGGGAAAGGGGAAAGATCACCCATTTCTCCCTGTTCTGTCTCCCCAACATAGCTTCTCCAGTTGTTGTCTGCAACAGGCAGAATGAGCACACACACAAAAAAAAAAAAAAAAACCAAGGAGGGGCGAAAGCGTTAACCCTCCCCTGAACTGCAGCTCTGATCCAAATGGCGCCTTTCCTCCAGGCTGCTCTTTGAAGATCAACACCGCAGGACGAGGCGTAGTCGCAGAATCCCAGCTTAATAAGTAGTTTGGCCCTCAACTAGTGCTGATCCAACATGTCTGATTTAATATTCCTTTCCGGGCACGCAAGCTTCAAGGTGCTGGATTTTCACAATAAAATCCCCTAATTAAATCAGTTTGCAACACAACAAGACATTAGCTTTTTGTCCAGCTTCAGGGTGCTTTTGGCTTCAACCCACACAGCCACAGAAAACATATTTCACTCCTTTCAAGGAGCTAAAGGTTTTGCGTCATCCACTTGCCAGGAAGCAGACACTTCAATTCAATCAGCATCCTGCTTCATCTGTTTCTCATTTATTTGTTTATTTCATTTTTATACTGCCCCATGGCTGAAGCTCCCTGGGCAGTTAACAAAACTTCAGCACACAAAATCAAGAAAGACATAAAACAATAAGACAAGCAACAAGACGACAGCAATTGTAGCCAAACACCACAGAGGTATAGCAGTTCTTCCTGATAAAATGCACTATTGAAAACTAAAGTTAAAAATCAACTGTTAAAATATTGGGCAAACGAAACATTTTTACCTGGTTCCAGAAAGAATAGCGAGCAGGTGCCAGGTGCACCCGTTTGGGAAGCTCATTCCACCACCAGGTGCCACAGCCAGCAAGGCCTTACTCCTGGTAGCCTCCCTCCTTATGTCCTCCTGGAGCAGGACCCCTGAAGATTCACTCAGGGTCCAGGTAGGTACATATGGAATAAGGGTTCCCCCAGGTAACCTTGCCCCAGGCCATGTAGGGCTCTGAATGTTAATACTAGTACCCTGAAGCAGGCCCGGATGTCAACTGGCAAGCGATGCAGTTGGAAGAAGACTGGCACGTGATGATCTTGTAAGCCAGTCGCCATTAACCATCTAGCCATCTAGCCATCTAGCTGTTTTGCATCAGTTGCAGTCTCTGGACTGTTTTCAAAGGCAATTCCATGTACAGTGCACCACAGTAATCCAAAAAAGATGTTACTAGGGCATGGATTATGGTGGCCGGGCTCAGTCTGTCCAGATAAAGTCATAGATAATGTATCAGCTTAAGCTGATAAAAGGTGCTCCGTGCCACTGAGTCCACTTGTCATTCAAGTGGCATTTCTGGATCCAGGAGCACCTCTGAGCTACGAACCTTGTCCTTAAGGGGCAGTGCCGCCCATCCAGAACGAGTTGAATATCACCCAGGTGGACAGACGGTCTCTCCCCACCGTCCCAGCAGCACCTCTGTCTTGTCTGGATTGAGTCTTAGTTTGCTGGCCAGTCCGTTACCATGCGCAGTCACTGAGTCAGCACAGTCATAGCTACAGCTCACCTGGATCAGATGAAAAAGAGAGGTGGAGCTGGGAGTCATCTGCATATTGATGACAGCTCAGCCCAAACCTCCATAGAACCTCCCCCAGTGGTTTCATGTAGATATGAAATAGTGCAGGGGATAGAATGGAGCCCTGTGGTATCCCATGGCGTAGCTGCCATGGTGCAGAACATTAATGTCACAGCACCACCTTCTGGAATTGGCAGGTCAAGTGGGAGCGGAACCACTGCAATGCAATGCGTCCTACTTCCAACCCAGCCAGCCTGTCCAGACGAATACTGTGGTTGATGGTAATGAAAGCCCCTGAGAGGTCCAGGAGAACCAACAGAATTGCACTCCTCCTGTCTTTTTCCTAGCAAAGGTCATCCTGCAAGGTGACCAAGGCAGTTTCCATTCCAAAACCAGGCCTGAAGCCGGATTGAAATGGATCTAGATAGTCCGTTTCATTCAAGAGCACCTGGAGCTGTTCAGCCACCACCTACTCAAGCACCTTGCCCAGGAAGGGGATGTTGGCCTGTAATTGTTGCCATCCTCTGGGTCCAGGCTGGGCTTCTCAGGAGTGGCTTAAATACAACCTTTCTTAAACAGGCTGGCACTAGTCCTTCTCCCAAGGAGGCTTTCTGGACCCTTCCTTAATTCTTATAGTAAGCAATGATGGGCAAGGCTCAAGCACCCAGGTAAGGGGCCGGACTTGACCAAACACCTTGGCCATATCCTCTGTCCTCAATAACTGAAGCTCGTCCAATAAAACCGGACCAGACGGTGGTCTGGATGTCTCTTTTGATGGAACTGCATTAATTGTGTTGTCCAATTCCTGATGAATCTGAGCAATTTTATCTTTAAAGTGCTGTGCAAATTCATCACAGTGAGCTACTGAAAGCTGCAGAATTTCTTTCTCTGGCTCAATATATAGTAGACCATGAACCACTTAGAAAAACTCTGCTGGATGACACTGAGAAGGCGCAGCACTGGTGGACAAGGGTGGCTGCCTTCTTGCCACCCTCGGCACCACAGAGGAGGCTTGATTAGGAGCTCTAACCCGGGTTCAACTGAACTCAGCACAAATTTTCCTCCACCTGTGCACTAGCCACCTCCCCTCTTGCTTCATTGCCCTCAACTCAGGTGTGTGCCCAGGAGCTGGCCAGGCTTTGCTCATGCGAAGAGGCTGCTTGGGGGCAATTGTGTCAGCCATCCAAGCCATCTTCATACTCCACAGAGTGACCTGGGCTTTGACAGGAGTGCCGGCCACACCAGCCAGAAGCTCCCCCAGAGCCCTCTGCAAACTGTCAGGATTCATTAGCCGCTGTGGCAGACCATTTTAACAGATCCCCCACCCTTGCAGGGGGGAAAGGGAGCCAAAACCTCAGCAGGAAGTGACCTGACCATGACGAGAGAGTTAATGTTAATCCCCCTACTTCCCGATCATCCTCCTCCTGTCCAGTTCAGAAAACCGGATCAAAGGTGTTTCCTTCCCGGCCAAATACATGCTCATTTATTTATTAGCTATTAAATTGTTATCCTTCCCCATAGCCAAAACGGCTCTCTGGATGGAGAGCTTGAGACAGCTCTATGTTTGTCCTGGCAGCCGTGAAGCCCTGAGCAGGCCCAGGTAGAGATGTAGAGGTAGAGGTAAACTCCTTATTGATATAGGAGTTCTTGTACACACATCCTGTTGACCTGGTTATAAAGGCTTCAATAAGTGGAGGAAGCTGGAATGCTTACATAGCAGACTGATCCTGTGCTGAACTGCCAAATCAGGATAATGTGGAAGGAGACCAAATGAAAGGGATACCATCTCCCTCTTCCAGGATGATAACTGTGCACTGGTGCTTGTGAGGGAAGTGGCAGTAAACAAAGTGGATTTGGAGTTGAATGTTGGATTCACAGATGCAGTCACCTGTTCCTACCTGTATATGCCTATTTGAAAGCAAGGCCCACTGGCTTCAGCAGTTTCCTTTGAAGGGTGCGGATCAGACTGTGACCATAGGCTCTGTTCAAACAGAATGGGAAAGCATAGCTTCCTGCTATTGGAGTGCTCCATGCGCTACATGCTTCCCCGCCCACCCTATTTTGGCTAACAATGACGTACATGTTTGCTTTCAGTTTTAAGCTAAGTTTCTGCTGATGTCCACACTTGGGGAAGCATTGCCTCTTTAAACCACCTCCAGGCTAAGAAGGCTCTCAAAACATGATCCACTCCGGGCTCATCCGTATAACTACATGTAAACAAAATTGTGCTTAGTGAGACCAAGGCAAGACTGAAGCCTCTCAGGGGAGAGGCATAGTTCGGGTGCAGAAGTTCCAGCACCTGGTGTCTCCGAAGGGGTGGAAGAAGCCTTGCTGGAAACCACAGAGAGTCATTGCTGATTAGCATTTCCAATATTGGGCTGGGTGAATCAGTTGCCTGATGTGATATAAGGCAGCTTTGCTTGCTCCCCTGCAAATGATGCTCTCAGACCCTGACCTGGCTTGAAAGCAGACAGTTGCTGAACAGCGCCTCACTCTGTGTGAACACCATAGGGCAGTGTGGCTAGCTTGAAGCTGAAAACGCCTCTTCTGCACAGAGCTGGGCAAGTGAGCCAGGAGATGGGGTTGTATGTGTCAAGGTTCACTGCAGCTCATCTTCATCCAGGGAAACCCTGGGTTTCTCTTAGCTCTGAACCAAGGATTAGGATTATTCTAGATGACAGCTTCTACCGCCCTGGGAACTGCGAATCTGGAAGCAAGCGAGGAAGTAGCTCAATTAAAAAGAATACCAATTATCACAGTAGTTTGGAGCTATCACTGCAGGTTTTGCATAATTATTGCTTTTCTTCCTATGCTTATCCTATTACTTGGTTTGGATTACCCTTGATCAGGTTTTAAAATATTTATTTATTCTACATGAATCCTTCTTTCCCTGAAGAAACTAAGGGCAGTATGCCTGGGATTAGGTGACTTAAAAACAAAACAAAGCACAACCCCCTCCCTCAGGGATAAGCACAATTAATGTTTGTCAGATGTCCAGAATACTATAATGCTAATCAACTGCAGAAGTGCCTCTCTTCCTGGGGAAAAGTATAATCCTCACAGTCTAACAAAGCTTGCACATATATTCCCTTACCACTACCAATTTTAGGAAAAGCTGAAGCTACCAATGGTGGGCAGTTGTATGAGAAGAAAGAGAACTGAATCTATATCTTACCCTCCCTGCAGGCCCCCAATATCTTCTCTGGGCTCAGGTGAGGAGGCACGAAATGGGAGGAGATGCTGGATCACTTCTGTTACTTGAGTTAGTTTCAGGACCAAGGACAGCAGCCTGGAAGCTGGACCACATAAGGGCTGCTCCTAAGGGTCTTCTTGAAATTAGGGGGCAGCAGAGCCTCCTGGGTAGGATATAAAAATCTGAGGCAGTTTGAAGAGGAGGTTTCTGTCTCTGAGGGCTTTCCCCCCATGCATAGAGGAACATTCTGAATTTGAGTTTTTGCAAATTGGTTATGCACACATATCCAAGCCCGTAGGCTTGAGCTTGGAAATAGCTCACACAGCACCTCTTTGTGTGCAGAATTATCCATCTGGCTAGAGAGATGCCAATGGAAGTGTACTTCTTCATGCATATGGCCTTTAGCTGGACCGAGCTGAAGTTTGGAAGTGTCCTTACTTGTGTTGTACTACAACTCCCAGAATTCCCCCAGTCAGCTATGTTGGCTTAGAGAGGTTAAAAGATGGCTTTGGTTATAGAGAAGGCTATCACATTGACTGGCAGTAGTTACTCATGTTGAACCCAGGATAATTCCTGTGTGAGAGCTATTCTGAAGTGTTCTAAGAACAGGGGCAGGCAACTTCCATTAACATTTAAAATTTGATTCACATTTGAAAATTGAGAAGTTTACAGATTCCAAATGCTAAGGAATCTGGATCAGAGAAGGGCCTTCTTGATATGCCACTGTACAACGTATAATGTTTTGAGCTCCTGAGTAATTATTGTATATAAACATTTAAAGGCCAAAATAGTGGGTTGAATTCAGGCTTATCATACTTACAGTAGACCATTTGCAGTCAGTGGAATTTAAGATTCCCAACGATTATAATGGGTCAAATCTTCCTTTTTTTCCCCCACAGCATCTTCTGTGCTGCATGAAATCTGCTCTGGAGGATTCTCCAGGCCTCTCAAGCAGATTTTGAGGGTAGGCAGGGGCTTTCAGGGCGAAGGGGATCATTCCTCTCCCATTACTGCTGATGGAGTGGCTCCCCTCACTGTGATGCTAGCGGTGGATCCAACTCTTACTCTCATAAATCCCCCAATGAGGCAAGTGGTGCTTAAGGAACAGGACTGCAGTCACCCTTATGGTAATGATGATGTGCCATCATCTACTTCAGGCCTGTAACCCAGTTATCATGAAGCTCCCACTGCAGTTTTTGGGCTGGTTCCATTCAAGGGCCAAAGTCTGCATTTTTAAAAGTGTGCAGGAATCGCCACGTTCAAACTTAAACTTCCTTAAGCCAGGGGAGCTGTTTTGTTCTTGAAGCTTTAGCTTCCTGAAGTGTAGGTGTTAGTGGAGATAAAGATACTTGCTTCATTTCATGTGATTCTTGTTTCTCTTCAGTCCATGGAGCGCGCATCTGGGGTCCTGCTCTGGATTCTTCCCTATCCATGGGGGCTTTCTTGCCCTTCCTCCTCTTCACACACGTATTGCTCCCCAGGGCAGCAAACAGAAACAGGAGGCCACCAGGCTAAGTAGGAGTTGCCACTGAGATTGATGGCACATCAGTTGAGCTGTGGAAAGGAGCTCTTCCTTCATGTCCCTACAAATGCTGTGGTGGGAACAACGGTCCTTCCTTCTCAGCCTGACAGTTTCCTTTGCAAGCCATTTGCTTCCCCTGAGAGTCCATCTGATGTCGATTCTGGCCTCTTATTCATCACCCATCATCATAACTAAATGTGGATAAGGCCATAAGCTTCTCCCGCCTGTTTTTCATAAGGGCTCATATGCATCATATTAACTTCCTTATATTATTTCCTGACCAAAATGAGCTGAGATAATAGATTATATTTTATTGCCTTCTGTACTTCTGGATATATACATTTTGTTTCCAATGAGTATTTTAGGAAAGTTATTAAATATACCTCCCTCTGGTTATGTGCATATCTATTATCTGAAGCTGATGAAACCATCTTGCATTTGTGTTTTTTGTGGCAGGAAGGCAGAGTAAATGCTTAAGTTTTATTAGCTCAGTTTTTGGCAATATAAAAAAAGGGGGGGGTGAGAGACATTATAAATGAGATCATCATATTTTCTTTTGCCGGGTGGATGCTTGTATAGCTCTCCAGTGAGCCATATGTAAGAGGTTTTATTTTCACCTTCCTGCAAAAGTACAATAAAAAAATCAAAGTGCTTTATGCATATACATAGGCTATATCTTCATTTTAGCTCTATAGATATACTCTAGGCTAAATGAGTCATCATACCATCCGACTGAAATAGGAGCAAAACTATAATCCAAGTTCCCTAGAGCAATCCCCTGGATCAAAAAAAGAAAAAGAAAAAAAAAAGGATTTGCATTACTGCAATTGAGAATTTGATTAAGTGCAATCCTGTATATGGCTACTTGGATGTAATTCTCTTTATAATCAATCGGACTTTCTTCCTGGCAAGTGTGCATAGATGAAATGTGCAGCCTTAGTTATACTTCTGAAAAACTTGTAATCGTTTCGGGTTTTGTGTATAACAGATTCCTGATGGAGTATGTTCTTGGTAAATCAACAGTAATCATTAGAAGGTGAGAACTGAAAAGACTTGCTGGCAGGACTGGACTGAAACAGCGATTCAACCAAAAGTAATTGGAGTTGATCTAGTATTTTAGGAGAAATAGTTTCACGACCTACACAACTTTGTTTTGATAGATCATTTCACTCATCATCAGCATATTTACTTGGGAGTAAGTCTTCCTGAACTCAGTGGGGCTTACCTTTGATTAGACATCCACAGACTTGCACTGTTAATTTCTGCTTCCCCCACACTTCTGTTTTGCTCCAGATGGCATAGGACACTGTTAACATTTTTGGGTCTGCTTTTTGAATAAACTTTTGAGGGAAAAATTGCAATAAACTCTTAATAAAAAAGTAAGAGAAACCCAAAAGGACCATAAACATTACTAATATTATTGGCTGAGAAAATACTGTAACATGTCTTCTTATATTTTTAAGAAGTCTGCTTCATTAGTGCCTTCTGTTTGGATAAATGTGTAACACTACACGTTTAAATAAAATAAGGTGCTAAAGGAATGATCCACTAGGTATAATTGGCAAAAGAGGCAGCCATTTTTCTGGTGGAAACCATTTTGAATCTCCCAAAATGCAAAAAAAAAAAAAAAAAAAAAAAAAAGATTTTCTAGGAAAATCAAAGTGGTGAATGCCTTGATTCTTTCTTCCTTCACCACCCAATGTTGGCTTACCCCAAAAGATAGTCAGAAACAAGCAACCAAGCATCTGATAAATGGTCTTTGTCAAGTCACCATGAGCCAGTTAGCTTTCCTGATCGTACAATAGTGAAGTCAGTGTTCCGTTAGCAATGTTGTGGTAATATGACAAAATGAGTTTCTGTCATCTGTGGCCACGAATGGAAATTAACAGCTGATGTTGCTCTGATTGTTCTCCACCTCTTCTTGATGAGCACCTGAAGCCATCAGCAACCTCCTACTCTGATAAAAGTGATTGCCAGAGTATTCTTCCAGGCATTCCTCAGCCATGATTGGTGTGAATGGCCACATACTGTTTCCAGTGAAAAAAAATTAAGAGGTTGGATCTAGCACTGTCATTCTGTCTGTGGAAGAAGATTGCTGTGGATGGAACAGGATTTTCACATTTTCTCCTCCTTTCACAAGGCCCTGCAAGCTCAAAATCTTTGGCAGTTTTCTTCTTCCAGTGATGTCTTTCATGATTCTGGAACTAAAGCAATGTTTTATTCGTAAAGCTTTTTGAGTGCTTTATTCTATCCCTATTTAATGACTGAGAAAAGTAAAAAGCCATACCCATACCATGCAAGAGTGGCAAAATTCTGTCTGCATATTTTACTTACTCTTGTTTCTCCATATACTTAGACAAGAAATTGTTCTTTCCACTTGTTCAGCAATACTTAAAAAAGAAAGGTCATTTAAATGTATAAACTATATTACTTTATTGGAAAAGGGAAATTTTAAATGAAACCATGATATATTTACTTATCTGTTTAGACAAGAATGTGCAAAAGTATTGTCCATTTTCTAGGGGGCATATTTGACCTCAGAATTGGATTGATAAAATGCATTTTACTGTTAGCAGGGGTAAGATAAGCTGGTCCTGGATTCCTAGGCTCTCTACAGCCTTAAAAGTTAATGAATACTGTGGTTTCTCAAGACCCCCACTTCTTACCTCATGGAAATGTTGTTCTCCACTGTGAGAATTTATATGAACTTTGCGTCACAATATTCTCAGGGCTTGGAGGTGGGCATTCTGACAACCTTACATGGTAGCCAAGTAATCATTGTCCTTTTCATTTTTTACATTAAACCAAGGCAGGCCACAGCATGTGTGGTGGAAAATAAGCCAGTGTGGTTTATTTCTGATCATATAAAGAGGGTTCTAGCGTGAAACAGATGGCTGTAGCCAGCTGCTAAATGTAGGGATTTGTTCTTGTTTAATAGGAACAAATGAAGTAAGGAGGGAAACAAAGGCCACTTGGGCACCTTGTGAAATTTATTTCTTATTCTTTGGGTGGAATTTCACTCTCCCTATGACCTATGTAAAGATCAGTTCTGTAAGGGCTGAACTTCAAATCAGACCTAGTTAATACCAGCATTAAAACTTGAATTGTGTTTGATGAAAGTTTACAACTGCCCTGCTTTTACCAACATCCTGGTGGCTGAGTTTTGTATCAACTTTGCTTTGTAAATGGGCTTAAAGGTAGATCTGCATGCAGTGAATCGTGGTTATTTAGTCTGGATGTAATAGCTTCAGCCATTGGGCAGTATAGAAGTGTAATAAACAAATACCTAGAGCTGGTGCATGGGCAGAGCAAGACACTACAAAGTAACGTGTGGCTGCTACTGAATATGGCGGCTGTGCATCAAATTCTTTTCTTTCCACCCATAAAGGCTAGTACAACTTACCCATGCTATTATGCTAATCGTTTCTGATCCCCATTCCACATGACTGGCCCGTCCCTCCTGGGGACATGGAAATCTAAATGTAATGTTGCCAGGACCTGACTTACCGTGTCACAGATGTTACAAAGAGGAAAGAAGAACTAGCTAGCATCAGGCTGTTAACAGAGGCAACCCCTTCTTTTTCCCAGAAGTTTTGTTACACCCTGTTTAAGAAAGATAATACAGCATAAGGAGGTTTAACTTTTCGTGTGGTCGTGTCACAGGGACAGTTGATTCATCTTTGCAAGAAGAACTGTTTGATAAGTAACTCAAAAGAGGCTGCCTATTTTGTGTCCACTGGTTATCATTTACCGAAGAAGATAATAAATGATTAGACCTCTGCTTCTCACAGACAGTGGAAAGGGAGATTATGCATGTGGATCTGCCCTCCATTTCGGATCGTCTTGACTTCTTAACCTCTGCTGAGATCGGTCAGGAGATGTTGTCCCTAAGCAACTGCTGTTAGTTCCTTGTTCCTTCTAGCTGAAATCTTGTCTAATTTCTGCAACTTGTCACTCCTGAAATATGATCCTATATTTCCTTGTAGTTCAGCCCACTTCCAGAGCATCCAGGCAGTTTGACCAATTATCCCTCAACGACATGACTCATCCTGTACATCCATTATGACAAGCTTCTTAGCTACTCTGCGTAGGTGGAGTACAGCAAAATGATGTTAAAACAACATTAAGGTCTGGCCACCAATGCCCTAAAGTAATTTCTTTAATTGTTGCATTCCCCCCACAGAGAAGGCATGTCAGAATGTTCTTAATTTAGAAGTTTTACTCCTGTACTACAAGAATCTGCCAAAGGAGGTTCCTCATCCTGCCTAAAAGGAATTCTGAACTGCTGGGTGATTGATCTGAGCTGACATGATTATCGCTTACTGGTATCCCATGGAAGGAAAGTCATTCGATCCACAGGAGGCTTCTGTCAGCAGTGGGTTTCATTATTCTTCCTGTCCCTTGCATCCTGTCCCTGTTCCCCTGTTTTCTATGGGGCTGGGGAACCATTTGGAACAGCTTCAGAGTTGGCACAGTGAGCTGTGGGGAGAAGGGGAATCACCAAGAGTGGCTCTGCCCCTGTTCTGCCGTCAAAATCCTCTGCTGGATCAAAACAGGCCTGTCGGAGGAAAGGCACCAGTGGGATACAGCCAACAGCGCTCATCTTTATATATCATGCAGTTGTTCCTCTTGGGGTAATATTTATGATTTGGCTTTTCCTTTAGTATGGATACACTCGTACAGTATATGGAATACAGAAATATAATCAGATGGGATTCCCACACTATCTTCCTCCTCTGGTACACAGCTGATACTAGATTTAGGGGTTCTTGAGTTCTCTTCCACAGGATTATATATTTTCCCAATGGGTTTTATTTGCACTCACCATTAAAGCAGTAAGAGTTCAGCCTGGTATTCAGCAAAAAGCCAACCTCTCAGTCAGTAGAGCCAATTGGGAGCCTAATGGTTGTTCAGGTGGCTCTCTTCTTTATACCTTTTGTTTTCATGCCTTTATTGCTTTGGCTTTCATTTTCTGTCCTCTGTTCAATGAATATGTGCACAGAGTTGAGGAACTCATGTTCTTACTCTTGGTCTTATAGCTGTGGGTGTGTTGTGTGCCATCAAGCCCTCTCTGACTGATGGCCAAAAGCCCTCCAAGATGTCCTGTCCTTGACAGTGCCATTCAGCCCTTCCAAGTTCAAGGCTGTGGCTCCCTTTATGGGTTCGATCCATCTCATATTTGCCATTCCCTTTCATCTTCTTCCTTTGACTTTCTCTAACACGATTGTCTTCTCCAGGAAGTCTTGCCTTCTCTTGATGTAACCAAAGTATGACAGCATCAGTTTTGTCATTTTCATATCTAGGGAAAGCTCTACTACTCTGTAAGAATTCCTTGAACTTTAGGTGGCATTAAATGAAGTTTTGAAGTGAAATAAAGCCTCATTCAGGCATTTCCCACTGGAAGAACTGACACAGAGTCAAACTACTCTTTACACTAATTATGTAAGCATGTAGCTGAGGGTTAACTTTTCCTTTCTCCTAGTGTAAGTGTGTGTAGTCCCAATTCTGATTTGGACCACTGCTCACTGGGAAGATTAAACCTCCCCACAGTCATGTTCAGGTCCTGAAATCCTGCCCACTCCAGCAATGAGATTAATGACAACAACAATTACTGCCAATTGTGGCTTCTTTCTTTCCTGGATCCTTATTGTTTAGGGAGCTTTCATGATTACAAAAGAATGCTCATTGCGTAAGTTCACCATAATCACACTGGGGGCTGGAGGAACTGTATGACCTTGGGGCTGGGTTAAATGCATGACCCCATAGCCCATGTGAAGAACACCTGAACAGGGCTAGAGAAAACTATCTTATATGTCCCTGTTTGTTCTCCCTCTTTTCCTTCTCTGTCTCTCTCTCCATTTGGACACTGCGGAGCAGGGGTGGGCAACCTCTTTCGGGCTGAAGGCTGAGTACCAGAAACTCTTGGGGCTGCAACCAAGTGATGCATAGGAGTGGGGCCAAAATTCTAAAAATGCCTGTATATTTTAACTGAAAGCTCCAAATGCCAGTAATTAAGCCTTAAGAGAGGGATTTCAACTTTTTGGAAGGGAGTGTGGGGGAGTGCAAAAGCTGAAAAACCACCAGACAGCAGTTTGGAAGAAGAAGTGCACATCTGAAGAATTCTAGTTGTCTAGACTGGGGTGCAGGAGGCCTGATTTGTCCCATGAGACTGGGTTTAGCCACTGGTCAATGAACGTGCCATGCAGGAAGCAGGATTGGGGTTACCCTGACCTTCAACTCGCACTTTTCCAAAGAGACCACTCTCCCTGCTTGAGCTTCAAATATGGATCAAGATCAGCGTTTTGTTTTGCACCTTATCTTTAGGTTTTAGTCTCATACTCATTTAATTTTAAATCTTTCTGAAGTGGAATCCGAGTCCTCCCAGGTGACTCCACACACTGCCACACGAGTGGCCTTCCACTGCCGCAGTGAGATTTCCCCTTCTGCTTCTGCCCCCTGTGCCTCAAGAGCAGATCTGGGTGGTGCCTCTTGTTCTAGCAACCGTGTCCGTTCTGCTTAGGGGTGTGGGAGGAGTCCAGTAGAGGTGTGGACATCAAAGAGAGTTTCAGGATGTGCCCCCCCTGCCCTGCTGCCATCCTTGTTCACTGTCCTGGGTTGACTCCAACTCATTATGGGGCACGTCAAGCCAGCTTGTGGATTTTCATCTCGAAGACAGGCTGTGATTTGCACATTTAGAAAATAGAAAAAACATGAAGAAGTAGTACATAACATCTGTGTAAATCAGCAACATGTGGTACTCTTATGATTTCACAAATCATGCTTAGGAGCACATGCTTTTCATGATCTGATTTTATCAAATTGTCTTCGTCTATTCTAGAGATGGAAGTCTGTGTGAAACAAATCCTGATTGGCCCATTTCTAACTACTGGATCAGAAACAAGCAGGAAGTCTGTCAAGCTCAAAGGAGTTGGATTTCCCTGTTTTGGCACATCCCCAGTTCTGCTGATGGATGGCCAGGACTGGATATGGCTCATCAGCTCTCTACGAATCAGTTCCAAGAATAGATGAGAATGGGGACTGACTCCCGGAATCTGCGGTGTGTGCTCAGTGCAAAAGTTCTCTCTGTATGGGAGAATCAGCGCTAGTGTGAGTGCCTGCAGGCCACCTTAGTGCCTAGTTTATGGGGATGCCTCATAGTGCAAACTTCTGGAATGAAGCCTTAACTCGGAGCCACATGGGGCAGGAATTCTTGCCCATGCTTTGACGGGATGCGTTCCTAGCAATTGGAGCGTAAACAAAGGCCACGATACTCAGTTCAGCAAAGCCACACTAGTGGCCAGATGTATTATGGTCCAATTGTAAGCAAGTTTAGACAGAAAAGAAAAGGTCTGAACAGCTGGCTGTGGCATGCTGGAGTTGCCAGCCCTTTTGAAGGTGTTTCTCATTCCTCTGGAAGAGCAGGCTCCTCTGCTCTCTTGACCAAGATTCTGGTTAATCCAGAAGTCACCAGAGCCTTCGCTTTGCTCGTACTGAATGCGCAGGTGCTGTAGCTTCTGACATGACCTTAAGAATCATTAACCTCCACCAGAGGAGTTCTGTCAAGCTTGCCTGCCAAGCTGAGGTGCTTCTTGCAGCACTAATGAAGACACTCTGCAGGTGGCATCCTTTACAAGACCTGCTTTGGTCTTTGCCTCTCTAGGATTTTTATTTCACAGAAGCCAAATACCTTGATTCATTTGTCCCCTGGCCCTTAGATAATTAAGTCACAACCCTGAATCAAATGGAGAGACATTGGGATAGTTTGGAAAAGAAAATTGGACCCATACATTGATGACTACTCCAGCGTACAAGACTTAAAATGTCACCCTTTCTTTGGGAAACCAATTTTTAGAATTAATTTGCTATAAGCCTTTGATTTTTTTTACAGCTGTCATAACTCCAGACCAGAGTTTCTGCTTAAGTGCATATCTTTCCATTACCGTGGTCCCTTGGCTCATGAACGCCTCAGTTCATGGCCAAATCAGGTCACGAACAAAAATTTCATAAAATTTTTGACTCAGGTCATGAACTCCGCATTGGGTGGCGACCGCGATTGTGGCTATCTCCCCACCCGCCCGAGTGGGGAGACGGCCACAATCGCAGTTGCGCTTGTGCAGGGAAGACAGGCACAATCGTGGTTGTGCTTGGGGGTGCGGGGGGGGAGATAACTGTGATCATGCTGAGGGGCGGGAAGATGGCTGAGATCATGCCCGTCTTTCCTGCACGAGCGCGCCCATGATTGTGCCCGGCTTTCCTGCAGGAATGCAACTGCGATCTCGGCCATCTCCCCCCAGTTCATTTCTTCCTGGACCCAATGGGTGTAAGATGCCTTTTAACGTGTGTGACACTGACTTCTATTCTGACTGAAATGGGAATGCACATTCTGATGCCAATGAATGGTTTGCTTAGAAATCTGTATTTTGCTAGAAAAAAGGGCTTTATCAAGGAAGAAGGTTGCTCTTGGCACTGCAATACACAAGCAGGCTTTATTTCTGGTACTTGATACCACCCTCCAATCTTCTTTTGCAGGATGCCGCACAATGTTGATAGTTGATACTCCATGTCATCACCCTTCCATGACTAGCACAACTGATGAGTCAATTATAAAAGAAAATAGTCTGGTAGGCGTGTGCATTTCAGTGTATCTGTTCAGTACAATTCATTTAAACAAACTGTTACAGGTTCAGGTGCCAACCCTTTGATCAACAAATGAGATGGTACCATGACAACCAGAGCATCTTGGGCCAGCTATATTTGGGATGCAGAGATACTGCTGTGGGGGAAAAACCTATCATAACCTGCAAAGCCACTGTCGCTTCAGGAAAATAACCCCTTTTGGTGAACATGGACTTGTTTTTCCTCCCTTAATTTAGGACAATTATCGTTGCAGCTCGATTACTTAAGTTCAGGTCTGTGTGCTGTCTTCAAATGTGTACTGTGCTTTTAATTCCAGGAAAGTCACGGACAAGGTGAAGAATAGTGAATAGGGCTGAGAGGGCAACATGCGAGGGTGAGGCAGCTTCAGAAGAGTGAGAGACTGAGACTGAACTAGCATCCTGTTGTTACCCTGAAGTAACTGGACCAAAAGCAACTTGAGGAAAACTTATTTGCACAGATGCTTGTTCTGCTTTCTTCTAACTCTGTTGATCAGCGAGGCAACCTCAAATTTGCTGATGTATTCTTCTCCCCTCTGTTCTGCACCTTTATATGAACACATTTAATCATTTCTTTTTTCTTTTTACTTCATGCAATGTTTCTCATGTCTAAAAAGGAGAAGTCATGAGCTAGGATACAGTCTCTCTTTCCACTTCCCAGGTTGGTGATGGGTGCAAGCGACACTGACCTGACTGTGCAGCGCAGTCCAAAGTAAGAAGGGGGTGTGTGGCTGTAGGCACTGAATGCAGAAATTCTGTGATGACCCTCCACTTGGTCAGCTTTAAAAGAAGAGTAGACAAAGTCAGGGAGGATAAGGCTATCAGGAGCTACTAGTCACAATGGCTATCTATATCTCCACTTTCAGAGCCCAATCAGCCTGCCGTTCCTTTCCTGTCTCCCTCACCCCATAGCCTGCCCCTGCCCCTGCCCCTCTGCCTTGCCCACTGATCTGGAGAGTAAATGCAGCATTGCTTCCCTTTTTCTCCCCTCCCCTGCCCTGCGAGGAACAATGACACGCCCACTCAGAAGCAAATCACATCATCTTTAATGGCTTTTGCTTTTGGGAAAGTCAGCCTGGGAGAGGGATCTCCCTTGCTTTTGAGAATCGCTTTTGGGTGGAGGAGGAAGGAAGTGGGCACCGAGCCCACTCCCTTCACCTTGTGGAGCATGGTGAGGCAGCGGTACAGTCTCTCCTGCTTCTCTCCCTGGTTTTTTGTGGGGGCATGGGAGGAGCTGTCCACTTCCCCCAATTTTTAAAAACTTCTCCATTCGTCCACAGCTTTGCGTTTGCACGTAGCTCAGTGGATTAAAACTGACTGACTCTTTAAAGGGCCCTTTCCCTCCATGCATCCTCTTTCCAACTTCTACTCCCACAATTGCATGCCTGTGTGACATAAGATCACATTTTCAACACAGTGGAAACTGTACTGCATTCAGTAGCATGTGCCTCAACAGCAGCAAATGCTTGCTCCAGAACATAAATACTGCATTAGAGCTCCTTTGATAAATGGAAGGGACTCCAGTGCAGAACCTTCCCTGGTCTCCAGTATCACTGGGAAATATGTTGTAAGCCGTCCTGAGGCTTTTTGCGAATTAGGACGGCATATAAATATTTTAAATAAATAAATAAATAAATAAATAAATAAATAAATAATAAAATAAAGGAACATAAGAGACAAGCCATTCCTATAAATGGACATTGCGGTAGAGTTTATCTGCCCTTATAATGCATTTTTCAAGTACTGTAGCCAAATCACAAGGCTAGTCAGAGGCTGGCATCTTTAAAAGTGTTATTCCATCCTATCTTATCAGAAAATTTAATTATATTTATTACAAAGATGCTCAGCCTGCCAACTGAGCACTAAACAGGATTGAGCTCGCTTCTATGAATAGTCTCAGAGCAGCTAGAATTTCAAAAGCATTCTTGTTATGCTCAAATGAAAATCTGTCCCTGCAAGGTGCAGGAAACCCAGGTCACAATTTTATGCCTGTTTAGACAGAAGAAATGTCCTCTAGCACCCGGTGTTCCCCAGACAGCCATCTTACCCATCTAAAGTGCACGACAGGGCCCCCTCAGTGGTTTTAAACTTGATATTTTATGGTGTGTGAATGGGAGCCATAGAGTTGTTCTGCTGTAACTCACTTGGATTTAAAAGTCCCTTCTCAAAATCTAGATTAAATCTAGAAATACAGGTCAAAACCCAAAAAAAGAAAAACTTGTTATTTATTACTCATTTACTTTTGTGCTATACCTGGGAGGGTTTGATTGTAAAAAGTGACAGAGTGTGTGCATGGGAGAGTGAATGAAATGATTCAGCGGTATCATTTCCTCTGGGTCAAGTTATACATCCTGCTGGGTATATAACCGAGACATAGCTTTTTATTCTGCTTTTACAATAAATGCTCATGGCCCCAGTTCAGTTGGGAGACCCAATGTGCACTGGGAAAGGGGGATTTAATACCATTCTCCCCAGCACTTCACACACACTTTTTGGTTCCCAAGAGAGCTAAATGAGAAGGAAACCATCTCCCTTGGCTTTGATGGAGAATTTCCTCTTTCTTTTAAACCTTTGCATAGATTGGAGGATTTGGACAAGCAAACGTGGTAGGAGGGGAACGGGCAATGGAAAATGAGGAGGAATCCCATTCCCCAGCCAGCTATGCATACCCATCCATGCATTCTTCCACTAACACGCTTCTTAAGTGGGCACATGGTAAATGAGTGGGCCTTGCTGCCACAGGATGGGGCGGTGGATACCGGTTCAGATGGCATTCAGGTGGGAGGCAGGTGGATTGGACAGACTGATGGAGGAAAAGCCTATCAGTGCATATGAGTCATAGTGACTGAATGAGAATCTTCACTTGCGTTCATTTTCAGAGACAGTAATCTGCTAAATGTCACTTGCTACTAAGAGAGGGCTACTAAATTTCCTGTCTTGCTTTTGGGAATCCAGACTGGCTGATGTGAGAAACAGGATGGGGTTTTTTTTTTGTGGGGGGGATCATTTTTTCACTTTGTGTTTTATGAATTTCAAATTATTTGTCTAATTTATTTATTTCAGAAACTTTTAATTCATGCTTAGTTAATTCCTATCTGGTTCTTCTGTATTTCAGATTTCACTTTGCAATGTGGTGGTAGGCGAACCTCTCCTTCCAACACACGACTTGATATGTGTGTGTGTGTGTGTGTGTGTCTGTGTCTGTGTCGGGGGGTGGGGGTGGGGGTGGAGAAGCCCAGCCTACCAAGTTTCTTGTGCTTCCTATTTTTCTATTCCTTCTTCTTCCGCCTCCATGCAGAGTACAGGAAAGGGAGGTTTGGTAGTCTTTCACCTGCTCAGATTTAGGGGCATGTTTTATGAACAATGCAGAAGCTGTCTGTCTCACAAAGGAGGTGTGCTAAATCAGAGAGAAAGAACATTTTTATACATGGTTATCTAATTTGGAATACATTTAGTACATTTTGAAACTGTATCAGAAAAGATAGCAGATAGGATTCTTTTGCATATATTTTTATTCCAAGTATCTAAATGAGCATTCCTAGTACAGGGACCAGTGGTCTGATCCAGTCGGGCTGCTCTTTCAGTCTGGTGGAAGAGAGGGAAATGCTTCTCTTCCTATTAGAAGTCCCTGTGATTGTTTCTTGGTATATTTTCATGTCACTGCATGTCATGGAAATGTAAAATCCTTTGGTCAGTGGCATAAGCTCTAAAAAGTGGTCAGGAGGCAAAATCAAACCAATGAGTTTAAAATTTGCAAGGTACCAATCTTAGGATGAAGGTCACTGCTATCCTTAGTTACATCAAATCAGAATCAGAGGCCACCACAGTAATTGTGCTTTTGCTGCTTTTCAGGAACTTAACAGATTAACAGTTAATTTTCCTTACTTTGTTTGTTTGAATGATCATAGACCTTTCTCTCTCTCCTTCCAGCATTCAGATGCTGGTGATGAACAATGCCAGATCCACCTATATCCAGGCTGGGGCTGGTGGACCCTGGGCCCAGGTAGTTCCCTCCCAAAAAACCCCCAAAATGGTCACTGGTCTGACTGCTGCATGTTGCTGCTTCCACCTGCCATTTTAATTCTCCCACAGTGCTTCTGGAGCCCCGGCAAAGCAACACCTGGTCTAGGCTGCATTAACAGAAGTGTCACTTCCAAATTGTGTGAAGAGCAATTCCCCCTTCAGGCTCTTATTAGGCCTCATCTGAAGCATCCAGTTTTGGGCTCCAATGTTCAAGAAAGATGCAGACAAGCTGGAAAGGATTCACAGGAAGACAACAAGGATGATCCAGGAACTGGAAACAGGGCCCTGTGAGGGGAGACTGAAAGAATTGGGCATGTTAAGCCTGGAGAAGACAAGACTGAGGGGAGATAAAATAGCACTCTACAAGTACTTGAAAGGCTGTCACAAAGAGGAAGGTCAGGATCATTCCCTGATCATCCCAGTATGCAGGACACGGAATAATGGGAACAAGTTACAGAAAGCTAGATTCTGCCTGGTTATCAGGAAAAATTCCTGACTCCTTCAGCAGTGCAGCAAAGACCTGGGGAGATGGTGGGCTCTCCCACTCTAGAGGTATTTAAGATGCAACTGGATGGCCATCTGAGAGGGATGGTTTAACTTGGAGTCCTGCACTGAGCAGCAGGTTGGACCCACTGGCCCTCTGTTTCCTCCCAGCTCTACTAATGCATTATTCTAGGATTCTGTGTGGGCAAAAAGCCAGCTAATCCCAGGGGATCAGATGCAACAGAAAGCGTCAGGTTCCTGTAACTTACTTCGGTAAGGGTAGTTGGGCAGATGGCTTATCAGAGATTTGAGCTTCGATCCTGGTCGGTTGCCCCCTAAAACTGTGTCTGTATCTGACCATGAGACATCAGAGCTGGAAAACATGGATCCCTCACTGCAGCTTGGGTCATTCGCAGCAGCAGCAGCAGCACAGTGAGGACCCTCTGCAGGGCACCCTCCCGGCAGGGCACCCTTCGCGTAAGTGCGGCTGGCCGAGGTGCTGCGCCACTGCTGGTTCTTGCCACCTCCAGGCAGTGCTGTGTTGTGAAGGAGCCATGAAGGTGGTCAGAGGCGAGCAGATGTGCAGGTGGCAATGAAGGCTGGCAACAACAGGGGAAGGAAAAGGGCTAGGCCATCCAGGGCGGGCAAGCCCCGAAGAGGGGCTGGGGAGAGTGCTGTGGCACTGGGAAACATTCGCCACGCTGTTTCCCGAAAGTGAGGTAGCTCTCAGAAGGGAGGTGCTGGGATGAAGGGCACTCTTCTGCTTGGGAAAACTGGCAAGCTTTCAGCTGGATGCCGGTTTCCATTATCCTATTTTAGAAATAATTAGAAGGAAATCCTTTAATTTGACTAGAAATAGCTAGCTAATCCCTGCCTGGTGTGGAAGACTGAACAAGCGGCCTCCGTGCCTTGATCTGCTGTCTGCTGTCCAGGTGCCACTGAAGAGCAGCTTCAAGATCCAGCTCTTCCCTCTCATTTTTCTTGATCTTTGTACTAGACCTGGCCTAGAAAATGCTTCAGATGAGGATGCTTTCAAAGTGGACATCAGTTCTCTGGCAGTCCTTCAAGCACAGAACTGTCCTCCACCAAAGAGGACACATGGCCATCCTGCGTCTCATATGTCTCGGGTTGGGGCTTAGCCCCAGCTCAGGAAGCCTTAGAATCCAGGGGGAGACTTGCTGTCCAGATTTCCTGGGGGATCATAAACATGGCTGAAAGTCCACAGATGGGGCAGCAATTTAGGGTGGCTGGGGAAAGGGGCAGGATCTGGAGTAGAACCATGGAGGGGGCCAAGGGTGACGCCACTCCGTGCAACAGTCCTGTCTCGATCACTTCTGGCATGTCTGTTGTTTCCTTAATGCACACACAGACACAAGAACTGGATGAGCAATATGGTGCCTGCTGAGGCCCTACAAGTCCAAGATGCAGGGCATGTGGCTGGACAAAATGCTCCATGGCCAACCTGTAGAGATGGTTGCGTTCCACCTGTAAGGAGGAAAAGTGGTATTGGGGAGCAGGGAGTGCCTGTTTTCTAGTCCGTGCGGGCAGACAAATGCTGTGCTGAATTGATTGCTGGCTGTAGCTGTCATTCTGGTAGGGGTTATCTATTGCCTGAGAAAAGAAAAGGAAAAAAAAAAAAACAGTTAAAAGAGAGACAGAACAAAAGAAGGCACTGCTTTACATAAATATCATGTATATTGATTTCTATGTAGAGATGCACATCAGGAAAGAATGAGCTAGAAACGCCATGCACCGCACAATCGTCATGTGGGAGGCAATCGTGTCTCGGTGACCCGCCTGGCAACTCATAATGCTGTCCAGGTGCTGGCTGACGATGGACGAGTTAAGGGCCCCGCTGTCCTTTCTCGTGTGCTGGGTATTCGGAAGCAGATCGGAGGCTGCTGCTGCCGCAGTGCAGCGGACTGGACTGGATGGCCCGCAGGTGCCTTCTGTTCATCTGTAATCCTGCGCTTTTAATGTGCAAGAGGAGCTGCTGTACCGTATGCAAATGTTCCTTCTCTTACCATTTTATTTCATGACCCATAATGGCATGTCTGTCTACTAAAGTGCATTTCATTACCTTGGCTTTCTCAGAAGGAAAAGAAACAAGCATGCTTTTAAACACACAAATGCTGCCTTTGATTTCATTTCAAGTGAAAAGTTCACTGGCTTTGGGTGGAGAAATTATTTCTCTGTATGGAGTTGTAAACAAGTTTCCGTCTTTGCAACGTTCTTGATGCCAAGGCCCCACTTCCAAAGGATATGCTATTAAATGTCAACAAGACATGCACAACTGAAATGTGAAAAAGTGATCTGAGGACACAAAACCCAACTCCCAGATAATTAAACATGTTTGCTCTCTTGTTAGGTCTAGTGAGGTGTGAGTGACATAGCCCTGTGTCGATGTTGCTGTAAATCTGTGCATTACTTCCAAGTGTGGATTGGAATTAAAATGGAAGTGGTGTGTGGAATGGTGACAGACCCATGTCAAGTATTTGTTCATTAGCATACATCCTATAGTTCTTATTCATCTATTCTGTTTTCATAGACTGAGAGCTATGAAGTTTCTTCTCCCTACTCTCTGTTTCAAAGTGTCTTTCCTTGCAGAATGCATTTTATTGAAAATAGATTTTAATTTCTTCTAAACTGCCCTGGGGAATTCTGTTATGGGTGGCCCATAAATTGTGCGAACAATGTGGGGACCTGTCTTTGTTACAGATCTGAGATTCTCCCTATCCTCTGCTGTGTGGTGCTTTCTCTGAGGAATTATGATCTGATTCAGGCAGTATCTTTAGAGCAGGGGAGGAGAACCTAAGTGGGGAGCAGATCTGTCCTCCCAGGGCCCCACTCTGTCTCTCCACAGTTTTCCACATGATCCTGACCCTCCCCTGGACCTCTTCTCCTTGACCACCGACCATTTGGTGGGTTCCAGGCTTTCACTGACCTCCCCACCTCTATTCTAAAGGGCAATCCTATGGCCCCTAGAGAGTGTCCAAGGAGCCATGGGATATTTCAGATTTCCAGATCTGAAGTCAGGCAGCCCTCCAGCCTTGGAATCGAATCTGTGCTCCGGCCCCCCTCTGCCTTGCAACTGCTGTGGAAAGAACCGTCTCTGCAGTCACCTTGGAAAAAGGGTAAAAGGGTGTGTGTCAGTGGACAGGAAGGAAAAGGCAGGGGAGTATCCCTCCCCCTGCAAGACGCTTCAGCTGGACAGGCAAAAAGCCCAGGTAGTGGAAAAGGCAGGAAGGGAGGAGGAGAAAACGAATGGTGAAGACTGACTCTTCCGCTCCACCTGCGTCGCCTCAGAGGACAAGAAGCCTCTGCAGTCACTGTTGGATTGCACGGAAAAAGGCAGAAACGCTTATCCTAAGGCTTAGTTGCTAGAAATAACAACTTGAGCTTAAAATGTATTGACATTTTTGGTCTGTTGTCCCCAGCACGTTTGCCTTCTGCCCCAGCTAGCACTGGAATGCAGCCCTCAAGAGCCTCCCTGCAGCTGAACGCAGTCCTCAGGCCGAAAGGGGTTCGGTACCCTTGCTGGACTCCGGAGCTGCCAGGACTGGCCCTCTGCTTGGTGGGGCGCTCGGCAGCCCCTTCGGGCAAGGTCTTCGGCAGTGGTGCTGCTGCCCATGGCTGTGGGCTTCACCCCCTTCTTCTCCCTTCTTCGCCTCCCTTTTGTTGCCGCTGGCACCTACCGTGAGCAGCAATGTGCTGGCCTAGCTGCGTCTGTGCACCACTGTCACTCCCCCACAAAGCTTCTGGAACCCTGATGGAGCACCTTTCCGTCATCAGCACAGGGGCATTTTGAAGGAATTGAGATGATGGATGCAAAGAGAAGCAGGTACTGGCTGGACCCCCCCCCCCTTCTCCTTCCTTCCTTCCTTCCTTCCTTCCTTCCTTCCTTCCTTCCTTCCTTCCTTCCTTCCCCTTCTTCTTTTCTTTTTTGCTGCTGTAACCACATGCCTGCCTCGTGGCAAGGGAAAGGAAGAAGGGATGGGGCCATGGCACTCTGGAGGGCTCAGGCCATGGGCAAGTGCACAGGGGTGTTGTTGGCCCCTCTGCTGGGGCCTGGGAAGCACGGTCGAACAGTCTAAACAGCTAACCTATGGAAAGAAGCCCCTCATGGGTAAGAGGGCTTTTGCCTCCCACGGCTCACCAGGGCAAGGCCTGGCACCACTGCAGTGGGCAGTGGCCTCAGAATGCTGCTGGTGCAAAAAGAGGCAGTACCAGTGCTTGGAAGGCCGTGATGAGCTCAGCCTTAAGAGTGCTGATTTCCATGGGCAGGGGCAAGAAAGATAGGAAGAAAAGAGGGACTGAACCCAGGAACACCTGAACAGGTGACCTCACCTAGCAAGCGCTGGTATTACTACTTTCATTATTTTGACTAGATCACATTTTCCTTTGTGCAAATCTCTTCCAGTGCTGAGCTTCCCTTCATGACACTCCTTCCTTCACTGTCTCTTGCCTCTTGCCTCTTGCCTCTGTCTCTCAGGGCACAATGTGTTCCTGTCTGTTCTCCATGTCTGTCTGTTCTGACCTAATGTGTCTGTCTGTCTATATATCTAGATCTGGCAAGTGAGGATTACACCTAGAAATAGGAATGTATGGATTTTGTTAAATTCTCCCTGTCTTTATTTTATGGATTTTCAGGTATCTTTCATGTATTTCTTGACTCATTGACAGAATTGAATTTTTCTTTTCTTTTTTTGGGGGAGGGACTGTATGAGAATTTTGTTTAATTTGCACTTACAGTAGTGTGCACTAACAAAAGTATGAGTTTGTGCAAATTCCCTCAAACATGAAAAAAAAAAATTCTGCAAGTCCACCAAATCTGCACAACTTGGGAAAAGCTGGTGTGGAATATGCAGGTTGGATTCAGAAAAATCCAAACTTGTTTGAATCTGTTGCAGATTCCTCTGGCATTCCTACTTAGGATTTCCTGTGCCCCAAAGGCACTTGATTTTTTGTACATGCTCCAAGTGAGCTTGTGAGCATCACTTTTTTATTTTATTTTATTGCCACTACTGCTTCCCTCTCCTGCTGCAGGGCTGAGGTTGTAGGTGTGCGAGCTACCTGGTAGAGCAGTCATTCTTAATGGGGAAAGGACTGGAATGACCACTCTCAGCATCCCTGGTAGAAAAACGGTGCACTTCATGTCAATTTCCACTGGGGGAAAGGCCATGCTCTTGCACTCCCTTAATCTGCCAGTGCAAGGAAATTGTTGGGTCTCAGGCAGGAAGGCCGACACTTAGTGTTTTCAGTTGAGCAGCTTCAGTTCATACCCCCTCTCAAGGACTGAAAAGGGGCACTCATTTTTGCAAGCTCACCTGATTTCTCACAAGATCTTTAATCACATGGTCTCTAGCCTATTAAAGTTTGTACCATATTATACAATACATGTGTAAATGTGCCACTATTTTCTTCACTGTTTCTCTAACAAATCACCTGAGATTTATCAGATTGTTTATGTTGTTATTCTTTTATAATCATAAAAGTTATAAATGGGCTAAGTGATTATATCTGAGGTGCCTGTAGTCCTGGGAGATATACTGGCCTCCAGAGAAAGAGAGATTCAATCCTAAATTCATTAAATTGACTCAGCAATTCAAGGAGTAAAAGTTTAATGAAAGCTACCTTTTGTTTTGTCATATCTTATCCTTGCTTGATCATCATAGTTACTTGGGGGTGAATCAAGTAACTATTTTACTTGGGTGCAAATCAAGTAAATGCGGCTTATTTATGGTTATAGATGCACTGAAAGCCAGCATGGTGTAGTCATTAAACTGCTGGACTGGGACTCCAGTTAATGTACTAATGATGATGATGATAATAATAATAATAATCTCTGATTGCACCCTCTGCCTACCCAAAATGGCATGGGTTTGCAAAGGAAGCACTCTCTTTTTTAATGGTAGTCACCATTTTGGATTGAAAACTGCACCTCCTGCATCGGAACAAGGATTTCTGGGAGCAAACTGGCTCCTCTTTTCCACAAAAGATGTTCCCCTCTCCACTGAGATACTGACAAAGCAAAATACCCCATTTTGAGATGGGTGAATTGGCTGTAAAAGCTCTTTGTCAATTTACTAGGGTTCTACAGGTAATGCACCAGAAACCAGATATCACAATACTTATGATTCCTTTGTGCCCATACAGGCGTCTAACGTCTGATATCTGATTGGTGAGTTGTATGCAGCATTGAGCTTTAAAGTGTCCTTTCAGCTCTGAGGCATTTATTAATACAAAATCCCACAAGTAATGAGGGTGGCCAAGTGCCGCAAATGAAACCTTGCACAATAGGCTGAGAAGTTAAGAGATGTCACTTGTGAAAGGTCGGTAGCTGGCTGATATGCCCATATAGGGTAGTCCCATTAATTGAATCACCTGCTTAGATTAGTGATCTGAAAAGCAAGTCTGTTCTCATTTTTCTCAACATAAACTTTCTTTTTCCTGACGGCACATATCAGAAATGCTGTTCCGTAAACTAGGCACTGATTGGGAACAATGGCTGGGAACAAAAGGATCTTATTCATACTATCATTTCTTTTAATTGCTAAAAAAGGCAGCCATAGTTTTTCTAGGTCCAAAGATGATGTATTAATAGTTAATAATTACATTGGCGTTTCCATTAAATAAGAACATTCCAGTGCTCATTTGTCAACTACATGCATTGTTGGACCAATGACAACAAGGGAAGAAAGTAATTTGCAAGTCTGTAGATGGAAAAAATGAAAGTGGATCTGTCATTTTGATGATTTTAAGAAGTGAACTCTCACTTCTTACTCTACCTTTCATTTGTATTTATTATTGTAAGTGTCTTGGTTGGATTAATGTATTTGTTATCATCTCTGCCCATGGCTAATCTAATCAATTTAGTATTTCAGCTGCCACGCATTCTGTGAAGGAGAAAGACACTGACGGAACTCTTGGATGCCCTTCTGGTTATTGTCAGTATCCTGGGAGCCCTCTTGACCCTCATTTTTACAATGGAAGGGTGGGACAGAAGTACTCTTAGATATATAAATAAGCAATGGCAACAAAACCTCTTGGCTTTGATCTCTCCCATTATCAGCTGTACTTGTGTTTATTAGTACTAGCATAGACATCACTTTGAATCACAGAATTCATACTTAATGAAAGACCAAGAGGACAGTTTCATAGAGCTCTGGAGGTCATAATCATACGGTTCACAGTAAAATTCCCATGTGACCCTCCCACGTGCCAGAGCTGTATGTATCAGAGCTGTAGAACTGATGTGGTGCAACCTTTAAAGCATGTACTCAGAGAACATTTCCATGTTTGCTTAACATCACAATGTTATTCTGGGAACAAGAGGAAACAAGGTGGGGCATTTCTCCAGAAGCCAAGTAAAATGAGACACTGTGGCTCCATTTCAGAAGTGCGTGAACTGAGTTTTATTGAGCTCTCTGCTTGATATTAATTATTTACTCCAGTCATTGTAATGTCACCTCCTGCAGATGTGTTGGACTACAACTCCTATTGCCCATACCAGCATGGTCAGTGAGTATGCTGGTTGGGGATGATGGGTGTTTTACTTCAACACAGCTAGAAGTACCAGATTAGGGGAGGCTGATTTCTTCACTGATACAAGGAAGTAGAGCAGAAGTTGTGCAAGTGCATGGGGCACCCAATTAATTGAAAATGAACCTTTTTTTTCTGATTTGAGTGGAGCCAGAGCTCCTTCAGGGCCCATCATACCAAAATGACATTGCTTCTTCTCCACGCGCAGAAGCCCACATTCTTGTGGGTGGAACAAATTAACCTGAATTCTGGCTCGGCAGTGGGAATTCATTCTCAAGCATGAAGGGAGGATTGCTTCCTTCTTATAAGACGTTTTAGAGAATAAGGCTAGAAGAAGATGCAAATGCATGCAAACAGAACTGCCTCAGTAGACAAGCTCATTCATTATGTCCGATGGAACTGAAGAAAGGTTTTTAAATTTTGCTCTCAGAGACCAAAGGGTCCACCACCACACCAATGTTGCAGTAGCATTCCTGGGCTTCTCAACTGCTCACAAAGTGAACTGCCCCTGTTCGGGTTGGGCTGGTTGTTCATTGGAGGCTGAAGAATTGGCAATGAAACACGTCCCCCAGCTGCAACTTTGGCTCCACAAACATTTTAAGATTGAATCCATTAGACTCTAAGCAGCCACTAGAAATTATATTAAGTGATGGAGATTGGCCAGTCTAATTGAGCCAGCTCCCTAATTTAATTATTTGACACATTGCTTGGAAACATGATGTCCTTGTTTGTTCTGTGCTCCTGCTGCATTGATGGGATAGCAGGGCAGGGGGAATTAGGAGCAAGGGTGTCACCTCCATCGATGGGCTTTTTCTTAATGGCAAGCTGTGCAAAAGACAGAGGCCGTCTGTTTTGGAATTGCTGCATGAGATCGCCGAGGCCCTTCAGGCCGTCGGACAAGTCTTGTTTCTAAAGTAGGGAAATGATTACAAGGAGAAGAGTCTGGTTTTGCATACTGGGCACTTTGCTTGACTATAGATGCAGCGCATTGCAGAACAGTGCAGCCCCTTTCTGATTTGGGAGCTGCACCAGAGCTCGCTTAGTCATGTCACCTCAGAGGAGGTGGATATTTATGCAACCAACAAGGACCAGTTCGTTTTAGTTAACTTTGCCTTTGTGCCACAATAAGCAAGATTTTGCACCTGCTCAGTACCGAGCCTTTTGCATACATCAAGTGGTGACGATGCCAGTTAAATCCATTCCAGTTCCCGGTTGTTGCACAACAACCCATGGATAAGTCAAACTGCAGAGCCTTGCCAGCGGCAGCAGAAGAATGGCCTGCTGTGGCTCACATGCCCTGTTCTCCGCCGCAACGGTGTCCTCCTGCCTTATGGGATGGGAGGTTTTGTTCCAGCCTGACCCCCCGAGTGAGCTAAAGCACCCTAGTTTAGGAATACCAAACACCCTCCTTCCTACTACCACTCCCTCCCCCCATCTATCAATTGTACCTTTGGAAGGAACATGGTAGCAGACAGGATCGTACCTCAAGTCGGTAGCATCACGAATGCCAGGAAGACTGGAGCAGCTTCCAATGGTTCTTGGAACCAGTGAAGGTGCCAGAGACCATTGGCGACTGCATTTCTCGTGCTTCCTGAAGTCAGCGGAAATTCCTCTTAGCAAATGTGTGCAGAAACATCGGCTGACTCTGGAGAGCATGGGAACTGCAGGTGCTCATGCTGCTTGAGACCAGGAAGCGTTAAGGACCACATTTCCCTTGCTTTTCTTTGGCATAAGTGCATTGGGTCTGACTAGCGGGAATGTCCAGCCCCTGAACTTGCCTCTTCCAACTGGATATGTACAAGTCAGTGAAAGTTGAATTTGTTGAGGTTCTCTCTGGGGCCTTGCAGGAATGAAGGCTCTGTGATTTCTACTTCATAGTTTGCTGTGCCTCACGTCTGTTTCATACTGTGAGCTTTGTGCTGTTCTGTTGTTTTTGTCTAAAAAATAGTGCATTCTCAAATGTACACATTAACTGTGCATTATTTGAATGTATATGTATTCCTTCTTCACTAAACTGCATTTCTGTACATTTTTCAAGTATACATATTTTTCCATGCATGTTTTACCAATGTATGCATTTTCTGAATTCCTTCCATTGTTGCACAAATCACACTACAAGCTTAGAAATGCAAAATTCAGGCTACAGAGGAGCCTGCTCAGTTTTAGGAGATGTGAATTGGTCAAAAATCTGTTAAAAAACAAACTGAAGTGAATTTCTACCCTGTCCCCATCTCAGAAATTTACATTACTCCTCCTATGTTTCTTTTGTAATTTTGTAAACTTCTGGGATGGTATAAAGGGAGCAAACAGCACAGGTGCTCAGTGCATAAGAGAAGCCCGAGCGATCATGGTTTTAAACATGGTCATAAGCATAGGATATTCTAGCCATTGTTACTCCTGTTATTTTCATTTCTATACCACCCCACACTTAAAGCTCTCTGAGGGAGTCACAACAATACAGACTTTACAAAACACAAATAATAGAATACCACAGAAAATGGCATTTTTCCAGAAAAGAAAGTTTGGTCCAAGGCAGGGAGTGGATGCTCCCCACCATTCCAACTTCAGAGATGCGGATGGAGCTCATTTGTTTCCATAGCGATCTGGCATAGCAGCTGCCACCTTTGATAAATGGTTGGGGATCGGGTGGAGGCAGGTGCAATATCTGCATAGAAGTGGTTCTTCTCTATAGAATCGGTAAATTTTATCTCTGTCTCCATTTTTTATTTCACTTTTGTGGAGATTTATATTGCTTTGGGACTTGTCAAGGTTCATGCTGTTCTTTAGAACACATGAACAAACCCATTCAGTTGTCTGATTGTGTGGTATTTGAATGTTAATGACATCCTTCATTTCCTGGCGGTCTCACAGAGTGGGAAGCCGTCCTTGTCACCCTCCAGTCCATGGGTAGCTTTTCATTTCCTCACTGAATTTGAGCATCGACTGACATTTTCTCCCAGATCAATGTTGCACAATGCTGTATTTCCGTGGGTGGGTTTGCATGTCACCCCAAGCCACCCCGAGAGGAAGCCCACCATGGACGGGTTGTTTGCTCAATGACCCATGATGGCACTGACTGGCAGTCGGCCTCTCTGAAGCTTCTCTCGGCCTGTTTCCACCTCTCTCCCCCCGCTGGCCTCCAGCACGTCTTCCCAGGCCTTGGGGGGAAAATTCCCGTCTTGCAACCCTTGACTCCCTCAGCTGCCCTTTTGTTGTTGGTCTGCCGGGTGCTCCGAGTGCTTGCCTTGACAGAACATTTTCGGATCCTTGCCCTGCCCCTTGGCTGATCAAAACCTGCTTATACTTGCTTTTTCAATAAAAATGGTTGACTCTAACATTCCCCTTGGTGCTTTTAATTTTCGTCTCACGCTTTGCCTGCAGATCATGCAGTGCTTTCTTTGCCTGCCTGAGTGGGAGGCTTCACTCCCATCCCTCCCTTGCACCGCCCTCGACTGGGAGAGCTGCAGAGGTAGCAGCCACTCCTTCCTCCTCGCTGCCTGTCCCTCGCTCCACCTCTCTGCTCCAGCAACCCGAGAGGTGGCTTCTTCAGCTCTGGCTCCATCTGTACCAGCCGCCCTGCCACCACCCCGCAGAAATGCCATTTTGGCTCCTCTTTGCTCCCAGGTCTTCTCTCTGTCCATTGGAGAGGCTTTGATGCATTCTGTGCCTCCTTTCCTCTCTCAGGCAGACAGAGAAGCCACCCGCCTGTCATTCCCACTGACCTGCTGTTCCTCCACACTTTGCTGGAAAAGAAATGCTCATGCTTAGTTCACTCGTGCTGCCAGTGCTGCCCACAGCAGATCCGCAAGAGCGTGATGAGCTGTCCTACCTGAGCCTCCCTCCTCGCCTGCCCCGCTGCCCCAGAGGCTTCCTCCTGTGCACACCCTCCATCTTCACATCGAAAAGTTCCCTAGTTTTCAGCTCCGTTTTTCCTTAGCAGCAGGCTCGGCCGTGCAGCTCTAAAAAACATTCCAAAAGCCCTGCGGTGAGCTGTGATCAGGACATGTTATCCAGATGATTCTTGGCGCCAAGAGAAAGCTCCTGCCTACTTGTTTCAATTAGCTTGATAAGACAGTGTGACGACCTTGAATGGGGAGTGCTGCCAAAAGCTGCACTGATGGGGTGGACAGTGCATAAATGGGAAGTCCCATGAAACGCAAGAACGGGGTGCAGTGATGTGTGAAAAGTGGGTAGTGGTTGCACTAATGGGGTCCAGGCTTCTGTGGGGAATGCTGTGAAGCAGATGATCGGGAGAGGTGGAAGGCTTATCAGGCTCAGGCTCGTCCAAGTTACGCTTGCGGGGAAAGAATGCTTCATGGACTATGACTGCCGTGGCCTCCGTGGGAGTGTCGTGGGCAGGGGAATGCTCACCTACTGCCTTCTGGCTCCTAGAACAGGGACAGGCAGGCAGGCTGGCCAGGTGATTCTGCCGCTGTAATTCCTTTGCAGGGCTGCACACTTCCTTTGCACGGCTGTTGCCCTCAAGTTCCTCAGCTCTTCTGCAGGCTTGTGTTGTCTGTCGGGGACTTGACCCATCCTTTTCTTCTGGAAAGCTGAAGGACAGTCCACTAAGATATACAAGAAGTCATCCCAAGTCCAGAAGTAGTGAGGGTGTTTCTGCTGCCCTCCTCAGCACAGTCAGACCTGCTCCTGCTCTGCTGAAGACAGGTGCCTGGGTAGAACAGGTGGGAGAAACGTATTCCCTTTGATGCAGGCATGCATACCCCCTGTGGGGAGGCTCAGCTCCAACTGCATTCCCCCCAAAAAAGGGCTACTTCCCAAATGATGCTGCCCATGTCCTTTGGTGTAGATGGACCATGCCTGGGTTTCTAGCATGCAGGAAACCCAGGATGCTTTCACACAACAGGAGGAAAATACGTTGAGGTGCTTGAACTCAGGGAGTGTGTAGCTGGTAAACTCGTTCCAGAAGGGGATTGGACAGCTTGCAGGGCCAGCGGTGCTGGATTCTTCGGACATGTTTTGATTCTTGAAGGCTCCATATGGAACATTTAGGAATCTTGGAATGGTTGCTGTACGATTTGGATATATTAGATAAAGGTGCTGGCAGGTCTGTCACCACATTATAAAGATTGATTGATTAGATAAGGATGGCTATGCATTATAGCATTCAGCATGGCTTGATGTACCTGGAGTCATGGGGGAGGAATCACGGATCGGCAACTGGCAGGACTTCATGGGATGAGCCCTGACTTTCTGGGGTCAGGGCAAAGCAACCCTCCTGCCAGTAGAGTAGCTGGGCACCACACCTCTTTGACCCAGCAGAATTGTGTCCAGCTTGTCATAATGCATGGCAGTCCTGGAGGGCTTCCTGTAAATTGTATTTTCATCCCAACATTTTCTCCAGTCCATGATGTTTCCTTGCATTGGGAAGTACACAAAGCTAGCACTGTGGGGGGAATCCAATTTGGGGGTGGGAATCTGTTGGATTTCTTTGGCTCATCTCCATAGACTCTGCCTTGCTTTTGCTATATCTTCAAGTCCACCACTGCATGGATGTCTAGCAGGAGGCAAGTCTGAGCAAGTCCATGAGGACAGCTTGTGCATACCCCACCTGTGCAAGTGAAGTTTTGCTTCCATACATGTGACTTGCAGGCTTTGTGTGATTTGCCTACTTTGTGCAAAGAAATATATACACAGAGAAACAGCAAACATTCCTGAGTGTTAATGGATTTGATCTCAGCTCAGATCAGCTTACTTCTCAGCCAGGGTTGAGTTCAGGAAATAAATCCAGTCAACAGCAGAAAGCTGAACTCTGGGCTGATGTTTGAATCCCTACATAAAACCTAGTGCTAACATTTCCTCTGAGAATTAGGGGAGACAATGATTGTGCCTGGCACCCTGCAAATATTCTTGTGCCTCTGGACTTATCCAGAGATCTATGCATGTGCCAAGTTCAGCCTCAGCCCGAAACATGCCCTAGCTCTACTCTGTGGACTCCAGATACATTGCAGACTCACTCTTGCAATGCTTGCACTGGAGATCTGGAGTGGGTGAGAATAGAGGGAGGGAGCACTCAGTGTTCACCTCCTGGGTAGGATCCATGATGGAGCGTGATGAGAAGTGGACTATACCTGGGAAAGGGGGTCCACTGTACATGGAGCAAGTACCGTAATCCTTCTGGGTTCATACGTCCCTCGGCTGGGGAGCAGATGCTTGGCCACGTGCACCTTAGGTCCCACACACATGCAACGACCTTAGCGAGGAGAATAGATTTATGCTCATCAACAAAAGAATTGCAGTTGTATGCCCTGTGTTATTTTAACGAATTATACATGATGAAGTGTCAGGGTACTGCCTATGTTACTTCAGTTAAAAAACTGGGGGTTTCTTCTCTGGGTGTCTTTCAAAAACCTGATGAAGATGCATGGAGGTAGCGTGCAATGAAGACAAGACCAAATCTGACAGAACCGCGGTGTTCTTCAAGGTCACTGTGTTGATTACGCACAGCTGGCCCACAACGAAAGGAAGGAAGGAAGGTCGCTGACAAACGAAGTGGCGAAATATGCCGAGGGAGGAGGGAGGACGAGAATGTCAAGGGAAGATGGCAACTGGGAGCAATGCAGGCTGTTGCTAGGCAAAGTTCAGGAAGTAAGATTGCTTGCAAAGGGCAGCACCTTTTGGCCACTGTTGCAAGTAACTCTGTGGCCCCCTTCAACAATTCATAATGAAATCACCTTGCTGTCTTTAGATGACCCAATGGGTCGCCGTGGGTATACAGAACCTTAAGGCAAGGCCTGTGTTCTCTGGGTCATTTGAAAAAGATGTGTCAACCTGCCAGAATTGTACCAGGTTTGAATGACATGACAACCCACCCTGGCTGAACACACATGGTGGGTTGTGTCATCGCAACCTGGTCTATGAGCACATCGAACTTGGAAGGGTATGGAGGGGCAGGTCTTGCATGCCAGCAAGGAGATGACAGTGTCATGAGGCAGGCACTCCTTCCCGACGAAAGCAATCCCTCCAGTTGATGCTACCCATGTCTTTATTCTTAACAGTATTACATGTACAGTTTAAATAGGATAGAAAGTGGTCCTCTCGTTCTAACTAAGTTCAGCCCACACTTGGTTTATGAGCCCTCTGTGGCCGCCCCTCCATGGGCAGAGAACTGTGACCCCTCTCTTTAGGCCATTCAGTCGGTCTGCATTCCAGCTGTCCCAGTCTGTGCGTGCGCCTGCGAGAACGAGCATCCTCAAATCCCCCTTGGCCCTTCTCTATTCGGTTCTCACATTCCGTATCAGAAGAGTGAGGGTCTGTTTTCACGTTTACTCCCAAATTGTCCTGTTTCCGCGCCTCTGTTTCGCCTTCTCTTTGCACTGCTGTATCTGTCCCATTCTTACTATCAGCATCTGTGAGAGTGGGGAGTAGCGTTTGTTCTGCTGACACCATAAATAACTCTTCATCAACGCTCTGGTTCTCATGAGAAGTTTCCTCCTCTTGTGCACCTAAGAGACTCTTCTGAGCATGCACACGACAGATAGGAATGGGAAAGGCTTTGAATCTGAGCAGGGAAGGCTGTCCTGTGAAGCATGGGGAGGCGCTCACATCACAATACCCCGTGCACAACTCCTTCAGTGGGTGCCCTAGAGGGCCCCCCAGCCACTTTCTCACTGGGACATTTGCCACAACAAGAAGAGGCTAGTGGGGTTCTCTGCAGTGACTGTTTGCCCTGGGTTTCCCATGTTTGGTGAAGACAAATAGCTTTGGCGCTCACATGGGAGCCCACTTGGATGTTGTGACACTTGAGCAGGCTCTTGCGAGAGCCCTGCGGTCACTTCTGCTGGCCTGTGGAAGAAGTAAAGGGCATGAGACAAAGAAAGCACATGTAGGTGTCACGTGGCACTGTGGGAAGGGGTGCAGGGTCGTGGTGTGGTGTGGTGTGGCAGCAATGTGTGTTCTCCCCCACCTTGGGCAGCCAGAAAGATTGCTCTGGGACTGAATCTGACTTACAAAACTGCTTGCCCAGGGAAGGATAAAACCGTGCTGCTATCTCTTAAAAGTATGTATGGAACCAGGTTTGTTCTAGTAACCTGCAGAAATGTATCTTTTCCAGTTTAGTGGTCGTGATGAATCGAATCGGATGCGTAGCACCGTTACAAATCTCCAGCAGGCTCTGTGTGATTGTGGTCTGAATACACCGGTTGGGGGAACAGTGGCACCAGAGAGCCATTGCCCTCCGATGCTGCTTGTGCATTTCCCATAGGCACCTGGCTGGCCACTCTTTCTCTTTCAATCTCACCGTGGTATCAGTATCCTCAGCCATGGGTGGGAGGGAGAGGGAGTGCTCCAACTCGGAGGGCTATCTCCAGGGAGACAGCGCATCCCTGTTGGCTCTCCTGGACCTCTCAGTGGCTTTCACTACCCTTGACCATGGGATCCTTCTGGATAGGCTGGCCAGGATGGGAGCTGGAGGCACTGCTGTGCTGGGTCCAGAAGGTGGTACTGGGGGGAGGATGGATCTGTGTCAGCTATTAGGCCGAGGAGTAGCACAGGGCTCCATATGATCCCCCATGATGTTCAACATCTGCATGAAACCGCTGGGAGAGGTCCTCTGGAGGTTTGGGCTGAAGTGCCATCTGTACGCTGATGACACCCAGCTCTACTTCTCCTTACCATCTGATCTAGGTGTGGTGGTGGCTCTGCTGAACCGGTGCCTGGGTAAGATGATGGACTGAATAAGGGCTAATCCATTGACGCTTAATTCAGACAAGATGGAGGCGCCATTGGTAGGTGGTGTCTTTGCCCAGATGGATGACATCTGCCTTGTCCTGGATGGGGCTGCACTCCCCCTCAGGGATGGAGTTGGGAGCTTAGTGGTGCTTCTGGACCCAGAGCTTTCCCTGGAATACCAAGTGAGCTCCGTGGCCAGGAGCACCTTTTATCAGCTGCAGCTGATTTATCAACTTCGTGCTTATCTGGACAGGCAGAGCCTGGCGACAGTGATCCATGTCCTGGTAACCTCTTGCTTAGGCTACTGTAATGATCTTTCTGTGGGCCTCCCTTAAAAGTGGTCTGGAAACTGCAGTTGGTTCAAAATAGGGCAGCTCACCTCCTACCAAGAGCTGTGAGGCATGAGCATTTGACACCAGTGTTATATCCTCTGCACTGGTTGCCACTCGAGGCCTGGGCCGGCCTTAAGGGGCTTATACGGACAGACAAGGCCCTGGATGGTTTAGGACCTGGATGGCTGATGGAGCTTCTCCTCCCATACATGCCTGCCTGGACCCCGAGGTCATCATCAGAGGTCCTTCTCTGGGAGCCACCTGCAAAGGATGTAAGGAAGGAGGCCACTTGGAGAAGGGCTTTTTCAGCTGTGGAGCCCTGTTTGTGGAACAAGCTTCTCAGAGAGGTGCACCTGGTGCTGACACTCTACACCTTTTGGCGCCAGGTTAAAGCCTTTTTATTTTTTCAGTATTTTAATTGTTGAAATGTTATAGTATGTTTTATCCTTTGTGGCGCTGTGTGTTACTTATTTTAATTATTATTTATTCATTATCATTAGTGTTTTCATATTCTGTTCTTTACTGTTACTAGTTATATATTTGATCATGATTGTGAATTGTTTTATTTTATTGTGATCTTGGGTTTAATTTTATGTTTTAAATATTTGGAAACCATCCAGAGAGCCGACTGGCTATAGTCATGGTGTAGAAATGTTTTAAATAAATAAATACTGTTCTGTCTGGTTTATTTTCTAATATGGAATTCTGAAGTTTTGTCCCTGATGAAATCACTGAGTTCAGTCAATGGATGGGATGAGGACTAATAAACTGGAGCTCAATCCAGACAAGACTGGACAGTTTTTCCTGATTAGGTGGCGGGTGCAAAGCTTGTCTCGATGGTGTTGCACCCAGCCAGAAGAAGCAGGTTCAGAATGCGTGGGTTCTCCTGAAACCATCTTTGTCCTTTGAGGCTGAGGGGGCCTCCATGGCATGGGGTTGCCTTCTACCGGTTGATCGGTGTCCTACCTATGACTCTCCCTGGTCAGGGATGAGCTGGCTTCAGTGGTTCATGATTCAGGTTAGATTACTGTGATGTGCTCTATATGGAGCTGCCTTTGAAGATGGCTCAGAATCTACAGCTTGTGCAACCTTGCAGACACAAAGGTATGAACATGAAACACCAATCCTTCCCTGCTTTCAGTGGCTGCCTATATGTTTCTGAGTGCAATTCGGGGTGCTGGATTTTACTTATAAGACCTTATATAGCACAGGGCTGCAATGCCTGCTGGACAGCCTCTGCCTGTATGAACCTATCCATATGCTCATCATCTAAGGCCCTTGTTTGGGTGCCTCCATCAAGGAAGGCTTGGAAGGTGGCAACAAGGGATAGGGCCTTCTTGGGGGTAGCCCCCTCAATTATGGAGCAAACGCTCAAGCAAATGCCAGCATCGGTATCCATTTCCTACTGGTGTAAGACCTTCTTCTACTCTTGGGAATTTGTTGGCATATGATGAAGTTTTAATGCAGGTCCTGGTTTTCTTACTATTGATGGTTAGAAGTGTCTGTTTATCCATTTGTATGTAACCATCTTAATACATTTTAAAATGGACAAGAGAGCTTTGGGCAGTGCAGAAACGGAGGAAATGAACTGCATGCACTGGGCATGTGCGCACACCATGGGTGCTGAACCCCCTCCAGGCTGAGGGCCGGGTTCCCTTTCAGAGGGGCTCCCTGGGCTGCATCTGAGTGATGAGTGGGGACAAAAAAATTAGGGCCAGGCCCCAAATGCCAGCATATTATTTATGAGTCACATTTGAGTACTGCCCTTTAGGTGAAATCTTCTGGTGGCTTTAAATCTCTTCCTGCTGGTAGCCAAGCCCAAGCTAAGCTCAGAGGCATTTCAACCTTTCAAACTGGGGTGGGGTGTGGTTCACAAACCTTGGTTGCTCCCAAAGGATCGATGGTTGGGGCAAAGGAACGGGGCCCATGGAAGGGGCCATGGTCATCTGAGGAAACCTTAGAGCTGAACTGGGGCCTCAGGAAAGCTGATTTAGCCCTCGGGTTGAGGTTCTGCACTCCTTGTGCATACACCCATACATAAAACACATGTTCTTTGGGATGCTGGCAGAAGCAAAACCAGGGATGGAGTAGCCGGGGAGGGAGAGTGCCGCTGGAAGCTCCAGTCGCTGGGGGACAACAGCAGCAGCAGGCTGTGGTCTTCACATCCTGGTTGTGGCCTTCCCATGTGCGTCTGGTTGGCCTTGAACCAAGTTCTTTCTCATGAGGAAATGGCAGGGAAGTTGGAAGGCAGCAAAAGCATGGCCAGCATTGTGGGCCTCTTGGGTGGGACACAGCAGCAACATGAGGGGCTACTGTGGAGAGAAGAGCTGCGTGGCTCGTGAGCAGCTGGCACATTGGCCGTGAGGTGCACCAGCTGGACTCAAGGGCATGCCCTGAACATTCTCGATGTTTGATTGCCCAGTGCCCAGTGATGGGTCTTTCCAACATTTGGACTGTTTCAGAAAGTCATGTGTTCTCCCTGACCAGTTCCCAGAGCGATTCTTTTTCACGGTTCATGAGGGCTCACGTTTCATGTTGACCCTCAGCTTCCCAGGTGCCAGGATATCCTGAGTGCAAGGACTACAGCACAACCTTGCGTAGTGGCATTTAGCAGCCAGGCTGGTTTTGTTGTCGATGGCATTCACCCAAGTGCTGAACTGTGCATGTTACGCTTTCCTACCGCTTGCTCAATGTCAGCCCTGATCAGCTTGCCCACTCTATATACACTAGAGAGTCAAGGAGTTCCTAACTTCGACATGTTAATATTGCTGACATTTCTCCTTGAATATTTGCTCGCTGTACCCTTTCCAGCCTTGCTTTCTACCTTCAGAGCAGCTTCTCTTGAGGGAATTGTTGATCTGCATTCTTAGGAACAATCCTGTATCTTCAAAAAAAGCAGGGGGTCCTGCTGAGCCTGTATCACTTTTGCACGCTGGTGGAGGAAAATTATCTTAGAATATAATATAACTCTTTTTATTTTCCCAGTATTTTAAGGTTTAGATTGAGATTTTAAGTGGGTTTTTATTGTATAGAACAGATGCTGTGCTCCACTTTGTAAGACCGTCCCAATACCATTTGGTAGTGGACAGTATACAAAAGTTTTAAACAAACAAACAAATAATATTTCAGAAAATAAACTTGAGGCTACACCTCTGAAGATGCTTTTGGTCCATTGTTTTTATTGACAGTCCCAGCTCTCTAATGTTGCATGGCCTGACCTGGATCAAATTGTCACATTTTGCCAGTTCTCTGAATGTTCAGACCCAATTAAGTCACTTTCTGGGGTTATATGTTATTCTGTACGAAGGTTTATATCACCCATATTCCTATTTGCATACATATGAATGCATGTGAAGGATGCCGGGCAAATTTGTATAGCTTTAAAGGGGAATTAGACAGATTCCTGGAGGAGGGGAGACCCTGGATCCAGCCATTCCTGGATCCAAAGAGATACAGCTGTTTGGCTGCTGTTTGTGGTTACTCAGAGACAGAGAGCTCTTGGTGGGGAAAGTCTGAGCTTGTTTCTGTGCTGCTGCGGTGTTGCCTTCACATAATCACCTAGAAGAAGATGGAGTTTGAATGCCGCACTTAATGTATGCCTGTATTATGCAGCAATGCCCTTCCCCATGGCCAAGATTTTCCCGTAATATTTGCTAGGACTAAATCTTGTTCCATAAAGATATGTCTCTGTGTTAATAAAAGAGTTTGGTTTTGCAGCTCCTGCTTATTTTATTGTGTAGGCTGCATCTGAGTGTGAGTGTGGGTGCTTAGTGAAGAAGTGCTCCTTAATTGCCCTCTGAATGGCCTTTCCGCATTGCTCCACTCCTGGCTTCTCTTCCTTCAGGGAGTGGGGATGCTTTAATTAATGAGATCCTTGTATGAGTGTTTCTTTCAGTTTATAGAGAAATAGTGCTTTTTCTATGCAGAATGAAAAGAAACCACTGAAGTAGTCATACATAAAGCCTTCCCCTCCCCAGCCAATCTCAGACATGAAAACGGACACGAGAGCAGATATGTGAGGCAATTTAAAGCACAATTAAGAGGCTATTATTCATATTCACACAGGTGAGTGGATGGAAGCAGACAGGAACCAGATGCTGAGAACTAGATGGGAGGAATCCGTCCCCGGGGCTTCTGCTAGACTGCGCAGCTGCGGCCTTCAGCACCATGGCTCCTGGTACCCTCTTGAGCGCCTTGGTCAGGATGGGCATGGGTCAGCACTGGCTCTGACCCCTTTTGGAAGGGCAGCCCCAGGAGGAAGTGCTGGGAGGCTGTTGCTCAAGACCACATCCCTCAGCCAGTGATGTCCTGCAAGGCTCTGCCTTGTTCCCATGCTTTTTAGCATACCCACGAAATCACGGGCAGAGCCCATATGGGGATTTGGAGCAAGTGTCGCCAGTGCCCAGCATGCTGTCTCCTCACCTTTAAATCTGGGGGAGGATGTTGAGTTTCCAAATGGGTGCTAGAGTTAATTGCAGATTGGATAGTAGAAAACAAGTGGAAGCTCAATTGTTGAGTTAATTGTGGATTGGATGGTAGGAAGCAAGTGGAAGCTCAATTGTTGAGTTAATTGCGGATTGGATGGTAGGAAGCAAGTGGAAGCTCAATTCAGACGAGACAGGCATGATCTTGGTTAGTAGCAGTGTGCTTTGAGAGCAGGAGTGCAATGGTCCTGGTTGCACTGATGGCCACCAACATGGGTGGCTTTGGAGGCCGTTATGCAAATTCATGGAGTGGCTCCTAGTCATGATGGCGATACACTGCCTCCAGCATCAGGCTGCTTGTTTTTGCATCTCTATACTGCTCAAGAGCTAAAGCCTTCATCCCCAGTTGCTGGAAAAGTTCAGCAGGAGGGTATTTTGGCACAAGCTGTGGGATGCACTGCTGTGTGGACAGGAGACTGGGCTAGATACATAGCCCACCACATCTTCATCTACAGATGTGAAGATCAGGCCAGAATGTGGTTCTCTGGCACTCCCTGAGCTTCTTTTCTGAACTCAGCCCTGGCCAGGAAGTAGGACTAGCGGAGATCAAGTCTACAAACATTCAGGAATGCTAGTGGCGTCTTTGAGCAAAGTATGCTAAACCTGGAGGTAATACGGCCAGAAGAGGAACTTGCTTCCCATGCAAACCCTTGGCATGAGGCAGAGAGAGAAAGTAGGCCAGAGTCCAGGGAGATGAGCTGAGAAAATCTGATGACTTCCCACTCCCACTTCTTTTTATGTTGTTTTAAGTCCCGCATGGGATATACAGTAACATTACCTGTGAAATCTCTCTGGAGCCCAGCTTTGTCCAGGAGAGAGAGGAAGGGGCCATGCCCAAGAGTGCTTTTGCCTAGCTTAATTTTATGAGACACCCATGCTTGTTCCTAGAGAAAGCAGATCAGGCCATTTTAGTGATCACTGGGACTGGATTGCTGCAATGACTCCACAGGGACTACCTCTGAGGAGTGTTCAGAAGCTTGTCCTGAATGTGACAGCTTGATGGCTGCCTGGAGCATTTTTCAGGATCATGCAGCTCCCCTTTTCAGATCAGCATATTAGCTTCATATTGATCTCTGGGTCTAACTCAAAGGACTGATTATTGCCTTCAAGGCGCTAATTAGTTTATGACCCGGATAGCCAAGGGACCACCTCTTCGTTTACAAGTCAGTCTGTTCATTAAGATCAGCTGGAGATTCAGCATTTGTGCAGCCAAAATCTGAACTATCATTGACTGAGACATGGGAAATGGACCTCTTTGTGGCTGCACCTGCCCTGTGGGATTCCACCCGCGACAGCCTGCTTTGCCCCCTTCACAACAGCCATCTGCCCTCTTGTGAAGACCTTCTTATTTTATTTATTTACTGCATTTCTGTGCTGCTCAATAGCTGAAGCTCTCCGGCCAGTTCACAGCAATTTAAACCAGAAAATGTAACAGAATAAAACATGTAAAACATGATAACATGTTAAATATTCAAAAGTGCAAAACGAGAATGAAAAGCAAACAAAACCTATCAGTCATGCAAGGATTTAAAACAACCAAACATCTGGGGAAAATGAGGTCTTCACCCTGCACTGAAAAGACTAAAGAACGGGTGCCAGGAGGGCCTCTCCGGAGGGAGTGTGTGTGTTCATTCCACAGCTAGGGTACCACAACAGAAAAGGCCCCTTTGCTTAGTTGCCACCTACCTCACTTCCTTTGGGGAGGGATCCCAGAGAGGAACTGCTGAAAATATCTTCAGGTTGCAGCAGGTATATATGGGAAGTGTCAGTCCTTCGGGTTCGCTGGCCCCAAGCTGCTTCGGACTTTGGCTTGTGACGCCACTGTTTTCTTTCTTGCTCCTTGGAACCTTTATCCATATTTAAATCTGCTGTCCCTGTCATTTTTAAATGTGGCATCTTTCATATGCTTAGTGTCGATCGGATCTTTTTAATATCACATGGAGTCTTGTATTCATTGTTGTAGAAAGGTGAGGTATCAGGACTTCCCAGCTAGAGAAGACTGCTTCACTGGGCTTATGTGGGGCTGCCTGTGGGGATAGCCCAGAGGCTGCAGCTAGAGGCTGGCTGATGCGACCAGGCTGCAGAGTAGGAGAGGAGACCATGGCACCAGCTCCAAGCAATGTGCTGCCTGCCAGTAAGGACTGAGCTAAAGCCAGGTTGCTTGTGGCGCCTTTCGCAGCAGCTTCCTGATGGAGCAATTTCTCCCTCATGTGCCAGCCTGCACATTAAGTTCTGGCTGGGATGCCCCCTTGAAGGTGCTACATGTGCTTGGCTGTATGTATGTATGTATGTATGTATGTATGTATGTATGTATGTATGTATGTAGGTGCTTATTTAAAACATTTGTATGCCGCCCAGTTGGGCCAAGCACCACAGCTTTGGCAGGTGGCAAGCCTAGAGAGATGTTCTCCATATAGCCACTCGGGTCTTCTTCCTCCCTTGTATGTATTTGGCCCCGAGTCTTGCAAAGTTTTGGTACTAACTAAAGATTTATTCATTTACCCAGCTTTTGAACAAATCTGTTTTGCTGTATCATGTCATCTCTTTGGATTGTTCAATTATAGAAGTTTTATTGTTTTCTACACACTAAATAAATAGTTATTCCAAAGACTTCAAACATACTGGGTATAAAATCTTATTTCTCTCTACAATTGCTATGTATTTCAGCCCCAATTAAAGTTCCAATTCTCTAGCCAATGGTAGAATGTCATCTCTTATTTATTGGTGTTAATGTTCTCCCCTCTTTGCTTGTTTTGGTCAATTTCATTGTTTTTATTAATTGTACCCTGCTTGGAGTTATTTTATAATTAAAAGGAACTAATAAATTAAAGCGATAGACTTACTGCAGTGGAAGGATTTTTTTTTTTAAATCCCTTGGCGTCTTTCCCCATAATTTTTCTTGTGCATGCCAAAAAATGGTAAGCTCCTGAAAACAATTTTTTAAAAAGTCTACATTGCATAAAGATTAAGCATACCTTTTACAAAGAATACATGGAATTTATACACTTAGTTATTACACACAGATATAAAGAGATTTAGCACTGCCAGTAGCAATCATTGTGCATAAATTTCAACAAAGGCTTGATAAATATCTCTGTATTTACACATATGTAGGTGGTATCTAATTTCCAGCTGGTCAGAGTTCAATAGATCTTCAATCCATTGCATTTTCAGGGGTGGCCATTTATCTTTCCAGTGTTACAATACCAGTCATTTAGCTGTCATAAGGGAGTCCATTCCCATTGATCCTGCTTTAGGTCCTCCAAGAATAGAGTGAATAGTTAAGTCAGACATGTACATCCAGAACTATTAAAGAGTTTTCCAACACTAAATTGATCTACAAACATGTAACAGTTTCCCTTGGGCATAAGAAAACCCAAGAAGGTTATAAATGATTATGCAAGATACTTGGCCTCCTTCGGATGAATAATTGATTGCTGCTTCCTTCCCATAATACTACTAACTGTTCCATGCTTGGTAGCACACGGATATGTTACCATCAAGAGCCAAGACACCGAAATAATGTCAATGCAGGAAAACAAAGTAATGTCTTCCGAATACTTTCCCAGTGTGAAACCAGTTGAAATCAGAGGAAATGGCAAGCAGCAATTTTGACTTTCTAATAAGAGAGCAATCTCACCATTGTTTTCTTATGGGTGATAAACAGAGAGAGAAATTCAGATTGAAGATGCATGTCGAAAAATGCTCATTATCAGGGACTTTTAGAGGGGAAATGAAAATAAAACCCTAGGGATATTGGGTCTAAGATTTACTTAATTTCCCTGCTTAGTTAAATAGTGCCACTGTAATAAAGACAGTAGTCTGTTAAGCTGTTAGCAGGAACCATTCAGCTGTGAGATTATGTGTGTTTCATTGACTCGTATTCCCTTTTGCAGGTTACTATTCTTATCAGTTTGGCTCTTGCGTTCCTTGCCTGCATAGTGTTTCTTGTGGTATACAAAGCATTTACTTATGACCACAGTTGCCCAGATGGATTCGTTTATAAGGTAAGAAGTTTGAGATGGATGGACTGTCTCTGCTAATGATAGAATCTAATTGACTGCATGGCTACAATTTAGTCCTGCATTTTCTCATCAGGATCAAAGATGTCATTTGTCAACAACATGCTGAGAAGTGGTTAGTATGTTAGGAAATTGGGGATTGCAGCTCCCGTCAGCAGCCACAATTATTTTGAACTTGACAGGTATAAATCTGCATGCAGACTACAGCCAGCACTGTGTATTTCTGAGCAAGCACACAAAAGTTTTAGCTAACTGTCAGGATGACACACTGAAAAGATTTAATACAGATATTTGGGAAGTTTTCTGGTGAGTCATCACAGATGCTCTTTCTTCTATGTTATTTATTTGGATGGCTGATGATACAATGGCACAAGGACTACGGGGTATGTAAAAGAGGAAATGGTGGTGGTTACTTACTATGCCCTCCTTCATGGATCACTGCCTTGTCGTGGCGAAGGGGCTTGTGTAGCTCAATGAAGCTATGAGCTATGCCGTGCAGGGCCACCCAAGACGGACAGGTCATAGCAGAGAGCTCTGACAAAACATGATCCACTGGAGAAGGAAATGGCAACCCACTCCAGTATCTTTGCCATGAAAACCCCATGGACAGTACCAAAAGGCAAAAAGATATGACACCGGAAGATGAGCCCCTCAGGTCAGAAGGTGTCCAATATGCTACTGGGGAAGAGTGGAGGGCTTGTACTAGTAGCGCCAGAAAGAATGAAGCGAATGGGTCAAAGCCGAAAGGACACTCAGTTGCAGATGTATCTGGTGGTGAAAGGAGAGTCTGATGCTGTAAAGATCTATACTCCATAGGAACCTTGAATGTAAGATCCATGAATCAAGGCAAGCTGGATGTGGTCAAACAAGAGATGACAAGACTGAACATCGACATCTTAGGAATCAGTGAACTAAAATGGACAGGAATGGGTGAATTTAATTCAGAAGACCATCACGTATACTACTGCGGGCAAGAATCCCTCAGAAGAAATGGAGTAGCCTTCATAGTCAATAAAAGAGGGGGGGAAAGCAGTACTGGGATACAATCTCCAAAATGACAGAATGATCTCAGTTTGAATCCAAGGCAAACCATTCAACATCACAGTAGTCCAAGTCTATGCCCCAACCACTGGTGCCGAAGAGGCTGAAGTTGACTGGTTCTATGAAGGCCAACAACACCTTCTAGAATTAACATCAAAAAATGATGTCCTTATCACCATGGGGGATTGGAATGCTAATGTAGGAAGCCGAAAGACAACTGGAATAACAGGCAAGTTTGGCCTTGGAGTACAAAATGAAGCAGGGCACAGGCTGGTAGAATTTTGTCAAGAGAATACGATGGTCATAGCAAACACTCTTTTCCAACAACCCAAGAGACGACTCTACACATGGACATCACCAGATGGTCAAGACAGAAATCAGATTGACTATGTGCTCTGCAGCCAAAGATGGAGAAGCTCTATACAGTCAGTAAAAACTAGACCAGGAGCTGACTGTGGCTCAGATCATGAGCTTTTGGTTACAAAATTTAGGCTTAAATTGAAGAAAGTAGGAAAAAGCACTAGGCCACTCAGGTATGACCTAAATCATATCTCTGATGAATATACAGTAGAGGTGACAAATAGATTTAAGGAATTGGATCTGATAGACAGAGTGCCTGAAGAACTATGGATGGAGGTTCGCAACACTGTACAAGAGGCAGCAACTAAAACCATCCCAAAGAAAAAGAAATGAAAGAAAGCAAAATGGCTGTCTGAGGAAGCTTTACAAATAGCTGAGGAAAGAAGGGAAGCAAAAGGCAAGGGAGAAAAGGAAAGATACACCCAATTGAATGCAGAATTCTAGAGAATAGCTAGAAGAGATAAGAATGCCTTCTTAAATGAACAGTGCAAAGAAATAGAAGAAAACAATAGAATAGGGAGGACCAGAGATCTTTTCAAGAAAATTGGAGATATGAAGGGAACGTTTCATGCAAAGATGGGCATGATAAAGGACCAAAATGGCAGGGACCTAACAGAGGCAGAAGAGATTAAGAGGTGGCAAGATTACACAGAAGAACTCTACAAGAAAGAGCTTAACTTCCCTGATAACCACGATTGGGTGGTCACTGACCTCGAGCCAGACATCCTGGAATGTGAACTCAAATGGGCCTTAGGAAGTCTGAGCAACAACAAAGCTAGTGGAGGTGACAGCATTCCAGCTGAGCTATTCAAAATCTTAAAAGACAATGCAGTAAAAGTGCTACACTCAATATGCTAGCAAATTTGGAAAACTCAAGAGTGGCCGCAGGATTGGAAAAGGTCAGTTTACATTCTGATCCCAAAGAAGGGCAATGCCAAAGAATGTTCAAACTACCGCACCATTGCACTCATTTCACATGCTAGCAAAGTTATGCTCAAAATCCTACAAGCTAGGCTCCAGCAGTATGTGCACCGAGAACTACCAGAAGTACAGGCAGGATTTCGAAGAGGGAGAGGAACTAGAGATCAAATTGCCAACATACGCTGGATCATGGAGAAAGCTAGGGAGTTCCAGAAAAACATCTACTTCTGCTTCATTGACTATGCTAAAGCCTTTGATTGTGTGGATCACAACAAATTGTGGCAAGTCCTTAAAGAGATGGGAGGGCCAGACCATCTTATTTGTCTCTTGAGAAACCTATATGCAGGTCAAGAAGCAACAGTGAGACCTAGACACGAAACCACTGATTGGTTCAAAATTGAGAAAGGAGTTCAGCAAGGCTATATACTGTCACCCTGCCTATTTAACTTACATGCAGAGCACATCATGAGAAAGGCAGGGCTAGATGAATCACCAGTTGGAATTAAGATTGCTGGAAGAAATATCAACAACCTCAGATATGCAGATGATACCACTCTAATGGCAGAAAGTGAAGAGGAACTACAGAGCCTTTTGATACGGGTGAAGGAGGAGTGTGCAAAAGTTGGCTTGAAACTCAACATTAAGAAAACGAAGATCATGGCATTCGGTCCTCTCACTTCCTGGCAAATAGATGGGGAAGAAATGGAGGTAGTGACAGATTTTATTTTCCTGGGCTCCAAGATCACTGCAGACGGGGACTGCAGCCAAGAAATTAAAAGACGCTTGCTCCTGGGGAGGAAAGCTATGGCAAATCTAGAAAGCATACTAAAAAGCAGAGACATCATCCTGCCAACAAAAGTGCATATAGTCAAGGCTATGGTTTTCCCAGTTTCAATGTATGGCTGTGAAAGCTGGACCATAAGGAAGGCTGAGTGCTGAAGAACTGAGGCCTTTGAATTGTGGTGCTGGAGGAGACTCCTGCGAGTCCCTTGGACCACAAGGCGATCAAACCGGTCGGTCCTAGAGATCAATCCTGACTGCTCTTTAGAAGGCCAGATACTGAAAATGAAACTCAAGTACTTTGGCCACCTGATGAGAAGAAAGGACTCCCTGGAGAAGAACCTAATGCTGGGAACAATAGAGGGCAAAAGAAGAAGGGGATGGCAGAGAATGAGGTGGCTAGATGGAGTCACTGAAGCAGTTGGTCTGAGCTTAAGTGGACTCTGGGGGATGGTGGAGGACAGGAAGGCCTGGAAGAGTGTTGTCCATGGGGTCATGATGGGTCGGACGTGACTCCGCGACTAACAACAACTTACTATGTCAATTTCACAGCATGTGAGAGGAGCAGATGATGTATTTTTTTGGGTCTGTTTTATTTATTATTAGGATCTATATCTCACCTCTCTGCCAAAGGCATTCAAGGTAGTTTACAGTAATAATACAGGACATAAGATCCAGTCAAAACTGACATCAGGATTGCAAACACTGAAAAGAAAGCATGCAGTGTGGCAATTAAGTATGCGGAAGAGAAAATTTGCTAAGGTAGTCACATTTTATACCATGTAATGGTTGACTCAGGATTTGCAGTGCATTGTTCGCATGCCTTGCAGCATGTAGATCAAGTCAGACAGAAGAGCAAATTTTAAAACATCAGGGAGAAAATAAAGGGAGGGTGCAATTAGGACCAGTGCCTGTGATTACCAGTATGTCCATGGACACCTTGCTTGGCAGGCTGCCCACATCATTTGAGTTCCATTTTCTGTCCTCATTCTCTCTCTCTCTCTCTCTCTCTCTCTCTCTCTCTCTCTCTCTCTCTCTCATGGGATGCTCTTGGTTCCCGGTTCCCAGATCCCATATAGCACCGTTAAATTTTGGTTCAAAAGAGAGGTTTTATGTTTTATAGCTCAGACTACCACATCACCATAAAATTTCTGAGCAAATTGGTCTCACCCATTTGCTTCCTGGAAAATGAGTGCTGACCCTAATCCACACCCACCATCACAGCCTTTGCATGAATGGGCACTCCTATGGCAGCCATTTTGTGAAAGTGCCTATAACACTTCTTGAAAATTCCAGATGTGTCCACTAACCCGGAAAGGTGAGGGACTTCTGCATTAAAGGAAGTTTATGTATGGAAGCGTGAAGTATGGTGATGCTGTATTAGCACATGTCATGGTTGACTGGAGATTTAAGCCTGGTTCCCACAACCTAACAAACCCCTCTGCCAGTTGCCTCATAGTGTACGTGTGTGAATTAAGCAGCACTGAGTTCAATGAGATTAACTCCAAGGTAAGTGAATATAGGTTGAAATTTTTTATTTAAATAAAACAAGGTAAGTGAATATAGGGTTGTGGCTGTGAAGTGCAGAATTTCAGAGGGTGGTGAGGGAAGTCTTACTATGTTAAGCAAAGAGAAGAAGAGAAAAGAAAAGCGTGTGACTGTCACTCACGGGTCTTGCATCTTCCTTTTCTTCAGCATAAGCGGTGCATCCCGGCCTCTCTGGATGCTTACTATTCAGCTCAGGATTCCAACTCCCGGGGCAGATTCTACACGGTCATCAGTCATTACAGCATGGCCAAGCAAACCAGCTCACGGTCCGTATCTCCCTGGCTTTCTTCAGGATCGGTAAATCATGAACCCAAGGCCACCAAGACAGAAGGCCATTAAAGCCATCGGGTGGCCTGGGGATGGAAGGGAATGGGGAAAACAGCATCACATCTCTAAAGCATTGCTCTAGCTCAGAGAGGGCACTGTGCTGTCAAGGATAAACAAAAGTGCAGATGTCATCTTAATGGATCTCTCTCTCTCTCCCCCCCCTCCCCCCCAACTCCCTGTTCAATCTCTCCTCCCCTCCCTTTGGTGCATTGTTCTCGTTAATTTGTAACTAAGTCAAGATCCTGTACAAAGGCATGCTAGGTGTTGACTATATCTTACAATGTACAAATATTTTTAAAATCATTGCTTAATATTTGTTAAGAAAATAAAAATTAAAAAAGAAACAAAAAAAGCAAATCCAGACAATATTCACAAGAAAGTAGATGAAAGGATGAATAAGATTTCTTGGGCCCTAACCTGGCTGAGAAGAGGGAGACCCAAAATGCACTGGCTTGCCAGAATGTGGCATGAAAGGAAGCTCTCGTTGCTGAAGGCACACTTCGTAACAGACAAGTAGAACACACAAGCATAAACCACAAAGGCTAGACAAAAGTCTAGCCTCTGGAGTTCAAGGGGTGTGTGTAAGTACACACAGGAAGCCCAAGCCAGTGCATTAGCGGGGTTTTGGGGCACATGGTGCTGCTCCCAACATTCAGAGGAATGGGGAAGCCCTTGTTATACGCCGAGGAACACGCTGCACTGCAGCACGCACTAAACCCCTAGATCCTGGCTGCCGTTCTGTGCGCGCTGCCTCCCACACAGGGAAATACTGCCAATGCACACATGCGTACGGATACATGCACATCTGCATGGCTCTCTTCCCTACCACCTGGATTTTAAACAACACCTCCAAGCCCCACCCCCAAAACACAAAGGTGAGTTCCAAAGTCCTGAATAAGGCAGACCAAGTGACAGCTAGTCAGATGGCAACCCTCTCTCTCTCTCTCTCTCTCTCTCTAAAGTACACATCAGATTAGTGACAAGCAGGCATTAGTTTTAAACAGTACTAGAAGCTTTATCTTTAATTATATTTACTCTAGAATAGATCTAGATCAGAGGTGATCTATATTTCTGTGGAAGGCAGTGTTAGGACGGCTTTTAAGAGCTGGATCAGGCCCCTGTGTCCACTCCAGGGTAAAAGTGGACAAACAGGGCTGCTGGATATGGAGCTCAAGGAATGACCCTTTTGACCCTTAGATGGAGCAAACACTGAATTAGGGGCAACTGAAATCACCTATAACTTTCTCCCCAAGAAGCCAGAAGGGAACTCATGGTCTCGTACATTAAGGAGCTCTTTGAAGGAGAAGAGCCACTTACATCTTCGTATTCAGTTGCTCTCTTAGTAGATGACAAAAGAGGTTCTACCAACGCAGTCTAGGAGTGTCTTCTGACCAGCACGGTTGCAGATGCAATTGGGACGTTCAAGCTGTTCCCCTTTCAACTCTCACTCCAAGAAACCAACAACCAGCCACACACACACACACACCTGCTGTGATATAAAAATTAGTAAATTCGTTACGCTGGAATTCAAGATGAAGTTCTCAGTTTTCTGTAAGTTTCCTTCATTTAGAATGGTAAAAGTTACACAAATCACTTAGCAAATCAAGAGTGCAGGGGTTAGATCTTTACAAGATGCCATGAAACTTCAGCTTAGTTATTCGTGTAATTTCCAGTTGACAATATATTGTACTCTAGAAGGGCTTGAGGGAGCGATACATGTGAAATTCTTGCTTTTGCAGAGTTGGTTTGCGTCATTTTCACTGTCAGCAAGGAATCCCGTGGCTATGATCCCTCAAGCATGGCTCCTGCCTGAATCTTGCTTGTATTCATGGGATTTGCTTGGGAGTGGCCCATGCTTGACTGATTACGCCACAAGTAAGAAAATGAAATTAAATGTGAAATGTTTTCAAAGGAGACTGAGGCAACACGGAGCTGCTGTAAAGCCTATGAAACTATACCGAGTGCAAGTGAGAAACTTTTAAAAACCAGATCTGATTTAAATCAAATCTTTATATTTTGTCTGAAAAAAGCCTGTTGAGTTGGAGCTGGAGTACAAAAGAAGTATTGATCAATGGTTGTATAATGTAGCCAAAACTGTAGTGCCAAATCTCATTGTCTGACTTCTTATCCGTCTCAACCCCGTCCCTCCTCATATGTCACCTGTAAATTCATTTCTCACCTGAAATGTACAAATACATTGGAAAAAAGAGAAAACAATGCCCAGAATAGCTCCTGGACAATTTATAATTTTGTGGTGTACTGTATGTCAGTAGGTAGAAGAGACTGAAGTATTTTTGGTGTAGTTCTTGACCTTTTCTGACAGGATAAATAAAGTTAGATGTGTCTGAACGTCTCAGCTGTGGTGTTACCATTATTTTCTTTTGTTCTCTCCAATGATGCTGAGAAAAGGAATTGATGGAGGAATGAGCCATGCTCAGAATGGTACAGTATCGATTTCCTTCATTTCCCTCAGCTGTAATGCAAGGGTTCAGTGTGTAGACAGATCTCTGGACATGCACATGAATTTTAAAGGAGTGTGCTGGAGACTCATGGGATGGGCCTTAAAACAAGTTAAGTCATTGCTTCGTCCATTGAATATCATCTACATTGACCGGTAGGGTTTCTTCAAAGGTTTTTCCAGTCTTCCCTGGAGATGGTGGAGATGGAACAGGACTTGCTGCATGTAAACACAAACCCTGTCATTAAGATAAAGCCCTTCCTGATTTGGAAGGCTTTGGTGTCAGGCCAGTAACAGGTTCAGGTGTGTCTAGCCCAGTCTTGCCTGCTCTGCCTGGCTGTGGCTCTTGCCCCGTGAGGAGCCTTTCAGTGGAGACCAGGGCTTGAATCTGGGACCGTCAGCACCAGAGGTGTGTGCTCCGCCGGGAAGTAGGGGCACTCCTCAGAAAGGGCCATTATGAACAGTAGTCCAGCCCGTCTTCTGCCATGCCGTGCCAACAGGACTGGCCGCCATTACTGTATGCACATCCTTATATCAGAGGTGCTGAATTCTTTCAGCCTGAGGGTTGAACTCCATTTGGAGAAACTCTTGGGGGAGCATAATCCAGTGGTGAGTGGGGCCAAGAGCAAAGGGGTGGGCTAATAATGCCAGAAATGCCATTGTATTTTACCTGAAAGCACTGCCTGCCAGTATGTAAACTTTAGGAGAGGCACTCTAATTCCAAAGATCAGTGGTTGAAGAAAAGGCAGTGGGGCTCGGGGAGGGGCATGGTCCTCTGGGGAACTCTAGGGAGCCACCTTTGGCCCCCAGGAGGCCTGGTCTACATGCTGGTCATACAAGGTGAGTCTTCCTGGAGTATTTGCCTTGGCTTGCAGGAAAGATGACTGGAAAGAAGCTGACGTTCCCTGCCCCACTGCAGCCACATGTGCCTCTTCCCTGCTCAGGGTCTCTCCTAATCAACCCAGGATGAGATGGGGTGGTGCTTCTGGGCAATTGTCCCTCCTTCACAACTGGGCAGAATCCTGCCTGATCTGCAGTGATTCCGTGCTACCCCAGCAGTCCAGTGCACCCCCTTCACAGGGGGCCAAGAAGGAGACCACAATCGAGGCCATGGAAAGCTGCTGAAAGGTCCAGCAGTGCCAAAGGGACACACTCACCCTGCCTACTTCCCAGCTGGGCTAGTTTGCAGACCAAAAGTGTTTCTGTCTCATAACCAGGTTTGGAACCAGAGCGAAATGGATCTAGGTGTTCCATCTCATTCAGGAATCCCTGGAGTTGGGAGGTATCACACACTCTAGTGCCTTGCCCATAAATGGAATAGTGTGGGCTGCTGGGCAAGTATCCAATATAGTGGAAGGGCTTTTTCAACATGGGTTTCACCATTGCCTCATTCAGGCAGGTGGGAACCCTCCCTTGCCCAAGAGAGGCGTTAGCCACACTGCATACATTCTTGGTCACTCCCCCTCTGGCTGCTTTCATGAGCCAAGAAGGGCGAAGATCCAGAGCACATGTTGTGGGTCTCATTCCACCAAGGATCCTGTCTTTGCTTCGGGATGTACAAATAGAAAAAATACCTAAAAATGCCGGACAAGTGGGAGCCAAAGTCATATGCACTGGGACTGTCTCAACTGCAGCACCCAAGTCACAGCAGAGGCAGGAGACTTTGTCTGCAAAGTGCTGAGCAAATTGTTCACAGTGGGCTGTCAAAACATGCGAGTCCTCCTCTTGTGGGTTAGTATGCCAAGGACTGCAAGCCACCAGACACAGCTCTGCAGAACAGCTGTTTGCATCTTCGTTGCTGCCTGCATTGCCACAGAATAGGCCTTTAAATAGGCTTGGGCATGTATTTGATCAGATTTACTTGTGGTTCCCCACCAACATTGCTCCGGCCATCTCATTTCATCACCACCAGCTGCTGCATTAGCTACAAGGCTCCCGGCAAAAATGGAGGGAGTGTGCTCAGGCGCAAGTGTGTCTACCACCCTGGTCATTTCTTCATTCTGGAGACTGGCCGTGGCTTTGACAGAGTCACCAGCACAGGCAACAGGAAAATTTCCAAGAGCCATTGGGAAACCATTTGGATCTATCAGTCCCCGGGGGTGGGCCATCTTACTTGGTCCTCCTGCCCCTGCAGAGTGTCCATCAGTTGAAACCTGATCAAATAGTGATCTTTCTGAGACAAGGGACCTGGAGAGCGTTCCTCCACTCTCGATCACAATTACCCCATGCAGCACAGAAAACAAGGTCGGCAGTATGGGTGAGGCCAGATACCCTTAGGGACAAGTCCCTGGTTGTCATGAGGTCCTGAGCCACTCATGGCAGAACAGACTCAGCATGAATGCTGAAGTTCCACAGCACAAGCCACGGAGTCTCCAACCCCAACCCTGAGACTACCCAGTTAACTCAAGAAGGGAAGTTCTCGAACAATGGGGTGAATGATGCACCAACTGAATCCCTGTTCTGTCCCAGGCACCCACCTTCAAATGCTCCCATTCAGGTCCAGCAGACTATGGTAGGGGGAACCTGGTCATGGGGATACAATCCCAATAAACCACAACCATTTCACCTCCCCACCCACCTTGCCTGTTGCTGACCAGAGAAGCTTAGAGGGCAGAACTAGGTGAGTTAATCCCCCAGCTACATCCAACCAGGTTTCTGTAATACAGACCAGGTCAACCGGCTCATCCAAACCAAGTGCTGGATGGCAGTTGCTTTACCACTCACAAACTTGGTAGCCACCAGCAGCAGTTCCAAGCCAGGGGTCCCTGGAAGAGGTCCCGCTCCCAAGCACAGAATTTTATGGCAGAGTGAAACAATGTCATCTGCAGTTCTCAGGTTTTCCATTTGTGCCCCCCCCCCTTTAAAACTGGGGTGGGAGGAGTTGAGGAGAAATGTTGGAACAGATGCACAGTGCCAGCATTGACACCACAAGGAGCTGTCAGTCTGGAAACACTCTGAATCTGTGCAGATTTACCTGGGAGTATACTTCATTAAATGCCATTAAATTTACTTTTGAGTAAACGTGACTAACTAGAATTGTGCTGCACACTGCAGCAATCATGGACCCAGACTTAAGTCATACTGATGACAGACCCATTGAAATCAATGGAACTTAACAGACGTCATCACTAATTTGTTCCATTGATTTCAATAGCCCCACTCTGAGAATGACTAAGTCTGGATCCAACCCAAAGTGAGTGAGTCCACACACATTTCCTGCAAATGCTGTTCCTGTTACAAACTGAATATAGGGAATTATATCCAAACATCAACTGATTAAAGTCCCATTGATTTTAGAAGGTCTACTCCAAGTCATTCCTCTTGTGGCAAAGGTGCTTCAATTTTTGAATAAAACCATATCAGAAATGAAAGTGGGAAAAGCCCTTGGCAAGAAATGTCAAAGCCATGGAAAGCTATGGCTACCTAGCCACAATCTTCTCAAATTAGTGACTTCATTCCAGGATGATTAATGGAAGCATATTGCTCAGCCATTTGAAATGAATATGTAACAGAAAACCTATTGACATATCAATTGGTGTTTTCAGTGTAATTGGTGTAATTTATCAATAACAATAAATTATACTGTTATTAACACCACTGAGCTATGCAACTCAAAGTTAGACTTTTAATGCTAAACACAGTGGTGGGTCCATTCAGAGCATCATGTTCTGTGGCAAAGTTACCTCAGCTTTCCTGGCTAAGACCACTTCCTGTGAATTCGGGAACGGTATCAGCCTCAATGCGGTTTTCATTTTCACAGGGATCTGACAGTACTGAAAGGAGACGGCTGCAATTTAAGCCCTTTCTTGTGGTGACCAGAGAATTTAAAAAAAATCATTTCAAATGCATGAGCTACTGTGATTACAGAAAGTTAAGAAGTGACGGAGCACCATGGATGTTTTTACGGGCAAATAACAGGATGCAAAGTGTTAGGGGAACAATAGGTTGGCAGAAGTGCAACGTTCAAGCTACGGAGGGGGAGAGCCAGTCGTGTGAAATAACTGCTTTTAGAAGTGGTACAGTGAATCACTGCCTGAAAAATAATGAGCACATTTGAAAAATGGTTGTCATGGTAGCTAATATGGGGAAGGGCCCTTTTACATTTGAAAGAAGATTCCTGCTTAGCAGCTATTCCATTTGATTCAACTCCGTTTCATCGTTCTTGTGTGAATCCATCTTGGCAAAGACAATGCTATGAGGCAAACGCAGGCGTTCCCAGAGGCGTGTCATGAACTGAGGTTCCTCCTTACAGCATGCAGAAGCCACAGACCTTGCAAAGCATTCTTTACCCAGAACGATTCTCTGTGCGTGCACAGAGCTGTTTGTTGAACCCAATCTAGTAATCACCTCCAGGAACCCTCCTTATGAGCATGCCTGGGCCCCACTGCTTTGGGAGGGGCCTCTGAAAGTGAGCATGCCTCCTCTCCATGTGCTGAACATCTGATCAGGCTGCCCACCTCTGCTGATGCTTCCTCAAGGGGTCAGGAGCAATGGCAGCCTTGCCTACATCTGAGAAACTCCCATATTCATGGTCCTCTTGCGCCTGCTGTATATTTCGTATATTCCCAGGAACTGCCTGCTCACCCACGGTGTCTAGTCTGGAGATGAGTGCATGCACCTCTTTCCTCTCAGTGTCTCAGCCTGGCCCTTCCTCCCCAGCTCCACTTTGATCTGCTTCACATTCCAATCCTGCCAGCAGTCCTGGAGAACGAGCGCCCAAAGCAGCCATCCTTCTCACTTCCAACATCATGAATGAGAAGGTAGGAGGATGCTTAACCTTTCTTCCCCACTGATTGCTTTTAAACTATTTTATTCTGAGCCGGCTACGCGGGTAAGGCTACCAGTGAGAGCTAGCAGTGGCCTCTCATATTGGAGGCAATGGGCACGTGCACCCATGGCGGAGGGACGTGACTGGGGGGATGCGACGGTGCGGTTTGCTCCAGTTCAGCATGGCCCATCGCGTGTTCCTGTGACACGGGGACCAGAAGGAGCCGTGCTGTGGCTGAATGCAGGCCCTGGCTGGGGAAGCACGGTGGGCACAGCTGGTGGGAACATGGAGCGCCTCACCTTCCCATCCACTGCAAGTGCCCTTCCTTTGCTTGGTCGTTCTGTCCTAGTGCATCTGGACATGGCCAGGCCTGAGGCCGGTTAGCTGGGGGAAGTGAGGAATGGGTTAATTCTGGATTCTTCTACCAATGGTTGTTGTAGGATGACTCCAGATTCTGGGGTGATGCAAGTGGGAGAAAAAACGTTTCTCTGTCCACTTTCTCTGCACCATATGCGATTTTATGTATCTCTGCCATGACTCTCCCGTCACACGTTTCCCTAGCCCAGGGGTTGGCAACCTTCAACACTCAAAGAGCCATTTGGACCCATTTCACATACAAAAGAAAACACCAGGAGCCGCAAAACCCTTTTGACATCTAAAATGAAGATAACACTGCATATATCGTTTGTTACCTTAATGCTATGTATATCTTCATTATGATTTAGCTGCAGCTCTTTTTCAGTCACTAAAAACTGTTATTTTTAATCTTACATTATAAACTAGTAGGACTCCTTTCATATATTTTGAATAGGAGAACAGTTTCCTGAAGAGTCAAAGTCAGTGCTAAAGGGCTGCATGCATTAAACAGCAAACCCCGTAAGTTTGTCAGCAGTAAAAGCAAATGAATCTATCCCGTGTATCATTAAACATTTGGTTTTCTTCAGAAACTTTTCTTTTCTTCGATTTATCCATGGTTGGCCTACCGGGGGAAGTTGCAGATACAGGTGTGTTTAGTGACTGATTAGCAGATAAACAGTCAAGTGCTGTGAATTGTGACAGGTCCCAAGCACAGCTTTTATCATTCAGAGGAAGGAGATTACATTTGGACAAAGAGAATCTTTTCAGCAGGTTTCGTGTAACATGAGAGCCTGCAGGAAGCTTGTTCCACTCTTTCCCTGCAATGTGCAATTTACTTAACCAGCTAGCGCAGCAGCTACATTCCTGAGAGGATGCCTCATCATCACGTATTGGTATTTTGTAACTCAGAGCCTTGGTTGCATATTGGCGGCTGTGAGGCGTATTTTGGGCAATGGAGCTGCAGCAGAGGGATTCAAGAGCCACGTGCAGCTCCGGAGCCGCGGGTTGCCGACCCCTGCCCTAGCCTAAACAATCCTGGATGTTGCAAACTTTCCCCGTAGGGGAGTTTCTTCATCCCCTTGACTGACCATTTTTGCTGTCCCTTTCCTCACTTTTTCCAATTCCACCATATCCCTTTTTATGTGCCGTCACCACAGCACAGTCTTCTAAGTGTGGTTGCTTCACAGGCCTGTACTGGGGCCGTATGATACTGACAGCCTTTCAGCCTTTCCTAATTATGTCCAACACGCAATTTGCCTTCTTCACAATAGCTGCACACTGGGCTGACATTCATCACAGCACCTAGATCTCTTTCCTGGTCACTCACTACCAGCTCAGGCCCCATCAGCTCATAGTAAAGGAGGAGGGCTTTTGCTCTAAGATGCATCACTGGACACTTGCTCACCTTGAACCGGATCTGCCACTTCCATGCTTTCTCCCATTTTGGAGGTATCCTTTCAGAGCTCCTTCCAATCCCTTTTATTTGCACTACCCTAAATAATCAGCAAACTTGGCCACTTCACTGCTCATTCTTCTTTCCAGATCATTTAGATTAAGATGAATAGCATTGCTCCTGATGCAGAACCCTGTGGGATTTCACTACCTGCATCCCTTTATTGGGAGAATTTACCATTTGTTCTTACTCCCTGCCTTCAGATCTTCAACCGGTTACTGTTTCATACGATGACCACTCCTTTTATTCCATGACTACTAAGTTTGCTCAGGAGGTGTTGGTGAGGGACATTGTCGGAAGCCTTTTGGAAGTTCAAGTAAATAGTGTCTACTGGATCACTGGCCATATGTTTACTAACACTGTCAAAGACACGGGACTTACCTTTGCAGAAACCATGTTGATTCATTCTCTTCAGAGCTTGTCCCTCTAAATGCTCACTAATTTTAGCTTTAGTTTTAGTCCGATGCTTTCAACCAAATTACCGGGAACAGATGTCAAGCTAACTGGTCTGCAATTTCCTGGAAACTCCCTGGACCCCTTTTTTTCCAAAATTGGAGTTACATTGGCCATTCTCCAATCCAATGAACAGAGGCTGATCTTAGGGACAAGGTGCTATTAGAACCTGCCCCCCTAAGCCTCCCCAGGCTTCCTCTTGTGTTCCGTCTTCCAACATGAGCTGAGCTGAGAGGAAGGCTGGGGATGCTTGCAGACCTGCAGCTGTGCAACCAGAAACTTTCTTCCACATCAGGTGTGACTATGCAAACAGTGGCTGCGCATGGCCTGGAGAGGGGCGCTGCTAGAATTCGTGTGGGGCTCCTTTCCTGGAGTGCCCCTCACAACCAGCCTCCTTTAGTGCTGGGTGTGGCTGCCCAAATAGTAGCCGCAGCCAAAGTGCGAGGCAGATGTTGCTTGTACCTGGGCTTGCTCACCAGGAACTTGGACTCAGGGCCTCTGCTCTCTGACCAGAGCCCCAGGAGCTGAGCCCAGGGGATCCACTCAGTTCCCACCCCCACATGCCTTCTTCACAGATCCCCATTACATACTTTCGCTAGATGATCAGTGTGCTTGTCAGGAGCCAGGATATGGTTGGCATGAGACAAGAAGGAGGCACAGAGGCCAGGGCACCAGGACCTGGGGCAAGAAAAGGTCCAAAGCCAAGGGGGGAGGCTCACTGGCAAAGGCCAAGTCATGGAAACAGAGCAGGCCAAGGCCAGGAGCCAGAAATATGTATCAGGGCAGGACAAGCGCAAGGTCATGAACAAGCTACGGGTCGAGAACAGCAAGCCAAACAAAGGTGCAGGTACCTGGGGGCAGGCTGGACAGCAAGGCAAGACACACCACAAGGGTCAGGCAAGATGCAGGAGCTGAACCGCAGCTAGCAGGCAAACCTGCCTTGCTGAGGCAACACAGCAAGGCAGGATACACGGCAAGTCAGGATACACAGCAAAGCAGGATAGAGCAGGAACTAAATGCAGCAAGGGTCAGGCAAGGGACAGGAGCTGAACCACAGCAGGAAGAGCCCTGTTGCTGAGGTGAGGCAGCAAGGCCGGAGACAGGCACTGCAGCAGACCCCATAGTGCTGCGGCCGCCTCTGGAGGGAAGCGCTTGCTCTCCCACCGGGGCTCCTGGCTGGAACTCATCAGGAGGCTGAGCGCTCCAGCAGGGCCTGGGGCTTCTGGCTCTGACCACCAAGGAAAGTCCCACGGTAGCTCAGATCCTGACATCAATTCTGTATTCGGATTTAGGCCAGAAATCAGATCTGAATGTAAGATAGAAGAGACAAACGTAAAAATGTGTCATGAGCAAAGGCTTTTAAGGATTCCCCTTCCCCGCTGAAGAGTAAATGGGGGAAGGGATGAGCCACTTCTAATTCTGAACCTGCTGCGGCTTTCTGTGGGCCCCGGTCCTCCTCCATGCCACCAGCAGCAGCAGGTCTCTGTGGCCCAGTGGTAACTCTCTGTGACATTATTAGAGAGAACATTTTTCTATTTTCAGGAACACTTGGGATTCTGTAAGTGTGATGCTTTGACTTTCCTATTGAGTGCTAATAATAATCCGACAAAAACGAGTCAGAAATGGGGGCGGCAGGGGGACTCGGGGCCTTCCAGTAACAGACCCTATTACTGTCAGGGTTTGTTCCTCTGAAAATGTCGACTAATTGGGCTCTCTTGAGTCAAAGCAAAAGGGGCTGAATTTCTCTGCATCCCATTTCTTTGCAGCAACAAAGTGCTCAGGCAGTCTCTCATTCATCGACTGGGTCTGGACATGAAAGGATGCAAGCTTTCCTAAACAAGCACACAGCTCAGGCTGTCTCCTGTGTTCCCGGAATGATAGAATCAAACACACGAGAGCAAATTTGAGGGGCCTTTTGCCTCCACGGAATAACGCTTCTTCAAATGATCTGGTTGTGCCTTTCTGAGCTAGGGAGGGCTTCCCCCATCCGCCCCGCTGCCAAGCCCAGAGCCTGGAAGAGGCAGTTCATCCCCCCCCCCATTGTTATCCCCATTTCCTTGCCTCTCTGGACCCCATTGACACTATCTTCCAGAAAGGGGCAAGACAAGATGCACAGAAAGTGCTGACCATCTTATTGCTTGCCCACTTGGAGACAAAAGGAGAACTGGAAGCACCAGCAAGGAGAGCAGGAGACCGGGCCAGGAGGAGTCCTGGGGACCGGCAGTGAGCCCCTTATGGGGGACAGGTCTCGGCAGCTGCCCCACAGTATCAAACCTTGACACTGCTACTGGCCAAGTGCCAAAGACATGGGATTTTTCCTCCCTCCCTTTGGAAAAGAAACTGAGATTTCACCATAGCATTCCAAATCCTGCTTCTATTCATTATATTCCTATCCTGCTTTTTTTTCCCTCCAACAACCCCAAGGAAGCTTGCATAGCTCTCCTCCCTCTCTCAATTTTACCCTCACACGGCAGCCGTGTGAGGTAGGCTGGGCTGAGAGTCTGCGACTGGCCCAGAGTCAGGGCTGAGTGGGGACTGGAACCCAGATCGCCCGGGTCTTGCTGCCACATGCTTATCCGCTCCGGCTGTTATGCCTCATCAAGCCATCCCTGATCAAAGGCTCCACAAGGTCCTGCCCTTGACAGCTCCACTCAGTTCTCTCAAACTGGAGGCGGTGGCTTCCTTTATGGGCTCAACCCATCTCATGTTTGGTCTTTTGTCATCTGCCTTTGACTTTCCAGCGAGTCTTGCCTCCCAGTCGTCCCTGTTCGTGTGTGAGTCCAGTTCTTTGCCTTTGCTATAGCAAGCAGAGCTTCAGAAGCTTGTTCTCGCGGATCTTTAACCTCACGTATTCAGAAAAGTCTGTCAAAGCACGGCTGCTCCTACGTAGGGCAAACCCTGATGGAAGCCCTAAAAACAGCGCTTGTCACCACAGCTGGACATACCTTTGCGCTGTGAAGCCAAGGGACGTGAAGCAAGCCGGTAACTTCGAACTCCTCTGGCCACTCCCCCCCTCCACTATCCAACTCAGTCGGAGTACGCAGAATGCCATTGACTCTAACCCTTGCCGCTGTTCATGAAAATAAGGAAACACCGGGGGAAGGGAGCAGTTGAAATGGAGCAGAACATGCCCTGGTTTTAAATGGCAGGAACTTGGCTTGCTGCTGCTGCTGCTACTGCTGCTGCTTGGCAATGCAGCCTAATAGGTGCAAACAGCTGGTGCTTGACTTCTCAAAGGGCCCTCCTGTGTTGGCACCTGCCCTCTGCCTGAAGGCATCAAGCACAGGCGCAAGCTGGTGGATGCTGCGGCTCCTTTCCTCGCTTCCCAGATGAAGCAGGAGGGGAAACTGATCTATGGATGTTAGAATGCTGACATCGCAAATTAGGGACATTTCAACCGGTCACCCTCAGCTGGGCAAAATCAGGAGGCTATTGAAGGACTTCAGGCTGCCCATGGGTAATGAGTCACACTGTTTATTTTAATGCCTGAAAATGGAGGTACATTTCCTTCTGCAGCATCATCTGTAGCTTGACCTCGATGGTGAAATAGATTGTACTCCAGTGATGGAGGTATATTGATCAAGACTGTTAGCCTAGTGCCCATTAGTCAGGCACCAACGAGCTGAGGGATGTTGAGCATCATGACAGGAAGACGAAAGGGGGCACTGGCTTACATAACATTAGCGTGTGTAGGTGCAAATTTAGAAGTAATAGCTACTATTTAAATGGAGGTAGAAGGCGTTTTATCTTTGTGGGGTGAGGTACCTCCCCGCCTTCTTGCTTGGTCTGCTGCCCAGTGGTGGCTGTTGACAGGCAATGTCAAGGTCTGTCTTGATGCTCTCCTTTGACTTTAAGTTGCGTTTGGACTACTCAATCCGTCTGATAGAGGGCCCTTCATTAATTGAAAGGGAGATTCCTGAAGCAGCAGAAGGGGGGGTGGGAACGTGAAATCCACTCCTCCGCCTTATCCCGAGGGACTTAGCAAGCAGTGGTTCCTCTGCCACCGCTGCAACTGGGGCTCGCCCTGCCCTTCTCCCTCTGGGTCTATGGGAAAGTCATTTCAGGTTGTTTCTTGACCGGCTGATATCTTTTGGCAGCCACAATGGGGCCTAATGCAACCTGCAGGCAAAGCTTGCAGTGAAATCTGTGGGATGGAAAACCCACATTCCGTAGAGAGTTCCTTGAAAAATGTGAATTTCAAAATGTATTGAAAAAACATTGGTATTGAAAAATGCACGCAAGCATATTTTAAACAATGGGAGAATAGGGTATACATTTTTAAATCCACGCAATCGATGCTTACAACATAGGTACAAAATAGGCATAAATTTTTATGCAACATTTTTTAGAAAGAAAACACATGCAATGCAATGTGGAGGTGGCTAGAAATAGCTTCAAGATGGAATGCAGAAAACCTCAATGAGTTTCAGTTTTGGCAATTCACAGATCCCTACCTGTTAATCTAGTAACCTATTAATGTGAATTATATTATAATATATTGTATTATTTTTAATTTTATGATATATCGTATCATTCATCTGTGATATTTCATGCAAAATATTTTGTTAGCCATTGGAATTCTGTTTCCAATGAGAAGTAATTTGTGGTAATAAAATTATGGATATAGTCTACCTACAGAAGCTTCTAATTTACTATGTGCAGAATGCTTTCATAATTATGAAAACTCAATAACATTTATGAATGGGTAGCAGCTTGAAAGAATAGTGAAACATTCAAGTACATTTGCACTAACTGGGATATTTTGAAACATCTTGATTTGCAGCTATTCCCATTTACACTGGGCATAAATATTATGTAGATCATGAGTGCAGAGGTTGCAGTTGAGCTATTTTTCTCTTTCTCATTTATTTTATTTTGGATAAAATCAGTTAGGTATGATTCTGCTATAATAGCGTAAAATATTATATACTGTTTAGTTACAGAAATTACTTGCAGATATAATTGCAATGTTTCCTCTAAAGGCTAAGGAAAGACTAACAAGAAACCAACAAACCTTATTATTTTAAATCTCTTTTGAAGGCATTCTCACTTCCTCTCACCCCCTGGCAGTATAATGGGGCATGCTAGGCACTGAAGACCGGCTAACCCAATGCCCCTGGCCATTTGGGACCGAGACTGCCTTTGATGCAACATTTTGGGAATGGAGAGCCAGGATCCAGGGAAGCCGAGCTACGCATGAAGTTTCCATGTTCTCAGGCAAGTTCTCAAATGTGCGGGCTGGTGTGGCGGGAAGGAGCCATGCAACACGGGCAGCATCCATAAGGGTGCCCAACCCCATCTTTGAAGATGCTTCTCCTGTGACTAAGAAGAGAGTTACCAAATACGCCCCACAGTACAGGGCTGGCCCTAGCATTATTTTGGGTGCCATGAAAGAGCAGCAGATTTCTAGCTGTACTTTCACAGCTATGCAGTAGGAGAGGCACTTGTCAGAATTTTTGCCTGCCAAAATAACTTGGCTGACCTTGAGTAATATGCACCTCGACTGCCAGCAGGGGCAGGGGGTACCATTTGCTGTTCTGCCTCAGGCAACAGAATCTCTTGCGCCAGCCCTGCATGTTTGGCTTCTGTCCTCGGAAAGTCATCTCATGCGATATAATGTATGTGAAAGTCAAAGGTATGTACCCTTCAGACCCACTACTGAGCAAACGTTATGCGTGTATCCCCTCTGTTTTAAATTCATGGCTCTTAAAAATGCTTAACTTCGGACATTTTGGGTCCCATCATGCCATTATTTAATGCAATGTTTAAAATGTAAGCTATGCAAGCAAATCCAATGATTTGCAGTAACAAGTCTGGCTGTCAGCTCGCGTGGAAAGCAGAATGGCGCATTGGTAGCCACAATATAATCCACACAACCTTGACGTAACAGGGGCATAGGATGGTTGGCATTCACACACACGAACCACCTTTTGAAGGGATACTGATGCGTCACAATTTATTGCACTTTAATGGGGAAATGGCCCAGTAGGGAGAGAGGGAGCGGTCGCCCGGATGGCGAGGAGGTGGGCTGAGCCAGGGCAGAGCAGCACACCTGGCTAGCCCATGGCTGCATCCCAGGAAGGTGCCTTGCGCTCCGCCAGAGACTGCGCTGTAATTTACAACAGCATCTTCCTTGCTCTGCTGCCAGCGGGGAGTCAGCAAACGATATAAAAATTCAATTTGAATCCTCCTCCATGTCTTGCCTGGAAACCACCAGGTTCAGCATCTATTCGAAAGGAGCACATCATAATTGAGATGAAATGCTCTGCGCCCCGCCTTTAGAAAGAATGTCTTCATTCACCCTCGCTGGCATCCATTTCCTTTGCTTCTCAAGGCAGCAATTTTTCCACCTTGTGCTTTGAAAAGAACAACACCACAACCCCGAGCAGAAAGAAACAATCAGAAGCAAAACCTCCTGTGAAATTGATGTTGAACTGCATAGAGGAACAAAAGAGCAGAAGTTTGGAATTGGTTGGGGTGGGGAAACTAACCCCTGAAGATGCTCTTCAGGTTATGGAGTGCAACGGTTTCTCTTATGAAGTGGGTGCAACTGTTGTGATTTGCACACTTTATTGTTTATATGTGTATCCTGCCTTTTCCTTTAAGGAACTTGGAGCAGCTTGCATAGTTTTCCTCCTGCTGCTCTCAATCCTATCCCCACAACTGTAGCCCTGGGAGGTATGTTGGGCAGAGAGTCTCTGACTGGGCCAAAGTCGCCCAGGTGGCTTCATGGCTGAGATCCAATCGCCTGAGTCCCAGACCTGTCTTCTTAACCACTACATCAGACTGGCTAATAAGATGACTAAGGCCAGAAGACTGTGGCAGCAGGGACGAAAGCACCATCTCAGAGCTGCTTCTTGCACAATGGCTGGGCTAAAGTAATTGAAAACTTTGTCATCTGCATAAACTTTTGACAAAATCATGTCATGTTCTAGCAACTGCTGGAAGAAAATGCCCCCTTCCTCTTTGCCACCCTTTTTGTAGAATGTAAGGTTAGGAGAACCCATTTTGGCAGTTTTGGGGATGGGACGTGATTAGGGTCAAGTATGGAGAGAACTTACCAGCAGCTCTCCTGTCATCTTTTCCCCTTCCAAGAATGAGGACAAGGAACATTGTCCCCTGAGGACTTCGTGAGCAAGCCACACCTTATCTTCATGAGAGATTTGTGGCAGGAAAATGACATTCAGTAGCAACTGGGAGTATAAGTGCCATCACTGGCCAGAGCACAAAGCTACCCAGCCTGCCGAAGGAATGTCCAGAAATGAAGAAGGGGCCTGGAGGGAAGCTTTATGAAGGCCTTCCCCACAAAGTTCTGGGAATAACCGTCAGTTTAGCCCAGATGGAGTGGGGATCCCGCAAATCCTGCAACAGACCAAATAGTGTCCCCGCTGGGGAGCAGTTGTGCGCCCTCTGCTTTGGCTCAGCTTTTGAATCCCTTGCACTGGATCCCAGATCATTGCTCCACCAGTGGAAGTGACGCTGCTGGTGGAATGGGACCTTCTGATCTTCTCATCATCCCTGTAGACCCCCTGTGCACCTTTCAAATCTAGCATGGAGGAATGGTGGATCATGGAGGCAGATTTGGAGGGCTGCAATTCAAGCCTGGCAGCAACGGAGGAGTGGTGGGTGGGAGGAGAGGACAGGAAGGACCTGTTGCACCAGTCTCATTCATTCTGCTGGTGGGGCAATGCTCTTGGATCCAACCTCCATTTTGTTATTGTATTTTAACCCTCTGCCTCCGAGCTCACACATTTTGCAGCCCCAAAACATCAGTGCAGAGTTTATATGGCTGATTTGTTCCACCATATAAGCCATTGACTTGCATGCCTGCATCTCACTTGTATACCATGTGCTGAAAATTCCCCCACAAGTAACAACAACTGCAACCGCAGTGTGAACAAGAGCAATTCACCCAGTACTTGTCAGTCTGGTTCCTGTCATCAGCTTCACAACACTGCACTGTTCTGGATGGTGACTGGATCATGGCTGTCCACCTGCTGTTGCCAGAAGGAATGCAGCCGAATGTTTCCTCCAGGTCACAGGGCTGCACTGCTTAGAAAGATTCCTGCAGCAACCCCACTTCATCAGTATTACTCCTCTTCCGTGAATTAGTATGCTCACAGCCATCCAAGCACCAGACTCGGAAACCCCTGCTGAATTTTTATGTTTCATCAAGTATGGGACGGATGGAATGTCGGTGACCCACATTGGATGTTTGTGCTTATGTTTATAAATTCATGCCTTCAATATTTGAAAAGACATTTACAAACAGTGGTGTAAACAACATTATTACCACGCATGCAAATAACTTTTCTTCGCTGGTAGAATCTCTCCCCGCTCCATGCTCTGCCTCTGCCTCCTCTGCCTGCACCGGCTTTCCCAGGTGCCATTGGTCAGCCTGCTGCAATGGCGCTGCGGGGTCCAGAGCATTTGTAAGCTGTCCCGAGAAGTTCTATAGGGGACGGGATATAAAAGCTTTTAAAAATAATAATAAATAAGTAAATACATACATACATACTGTACATACCTTTGGCTATCACTAACCAAGCTGCTGTAGTGACACCAAGACCTGGGCAGCGCCCATGTGCCAGGCTGCTCATGCCACCGGGGAGGTGGGAAACTCTAGAATTTCAGTTCTGCTGTGCGCAAGCAACTTTTCTTGCCTTGACCCAAAACAGTGTTCTACTACCAAGGATACTTGAGTGGTGACAGTTTTGAAAGAGATTGGTCAGAGCCCTTAGACTGAAGCAGGCAAGCAGAACACACTGGCAGGATGCGACGCAAGATTTTCAGGCGCATCATAAGCTTTCAGCTGACATTCATGCTTTATTAACTGTAAGACCTGTTAGCATTCTTCCTTCCTCAGATCACACTGGTGCTGTCAACAGCTTTTGAAAATGTGTTACTTTACACACACACACACACACACACACAGAACGAGAGAGAGAGAGAGAGAGAGAGAGAGAGAGAGAGAGAGAGAGAGAGAGAGAGAGAGAGAGATGAGTTCATGTCCTTCAGACCAGCTAAAGATATGCAGTGATATCCATGCACAGCAAACAATCCCCATCTGCCTTTCGCCTTAGAGAAGCTGAGTAGTTCTGGGGCAGCCTCACTGATGTCCCACTGATGTGGCAGGAGAACTTTTCAAAACTGTTTCCTGTAGGCAGGTTTCCTGTTAAGAACGGAAGAAAACCCATGGTCGATTAGATCCAAGCCATCTCTACTCCAATAGTTTGTTCACACATGGGCCATCCAGATGCAAGAGCAATACCACCATCCAGCCGGAGTTGCACTGGGTAACTTTGGACCTCCCTTTGAAATGACCACGCGTGTTCCTTCACCCGTGAGGGACAGAACTCGACACTCTCCTTCTCCTGTCATCGCTGTTGACATTGCCATGTCACGTTTTCCAACAGCTTCTGCTTTCCAGATATGTTCGAACAATAATAACAAACTGTTTTCCAGCCCCAGTTAAAAGGGAACAAACCTTCTGAGCAGATGCCATTTGCATTTTAATATCACTTGTGTTTCCAAGCAACTGGTGTCTACAGGCAAATTACCTCTGAACATGAAAATACTGTATTGCTTAGTCGGCAAGATCAGTAGCCATTCTTCTTCTGGCAACAGTGCCGAAATACCTACCGGAGTCCCTTTTTACAAGCGTCTGTCTGAGCTAGTCTTCTGAATGTCCTTGTTTTCTAATGCTCATGTTTCATGTAGGAATGAGAGGTAGAGAAAGAGGTTTTGTATTGCTTATCCTGGATGCGTATATGTTTTTCACTTAGGGATGCATGAGAAATTTGCTCTGTTGACTTTATAAAAAATGGATTTAGTCAACTCACACCAAGCAGGCCTGAATTCAGTCTCAAAAGCAATCTGTAGTTGAAACACCAGCACATTTCTGAGCTGGTACTACATTCCACAAAACAAGAACAAAAATCAGTTCAACTCCACACACATTAAAAGATGTGGAAAGAAAAATGGGCACATTTCCAAAATGTGCACAGATATGCTCAAGTCAGTAGATATGTGCATTTAAAATGCATACTTAAAAAAGTGTGCACACATGCATTTATTAATATGTACATTCTGAACATGAATTTTCTGAATTTCCTTATGGCTTTATTTTAATAAATAAATTACGCACTCATTTATAAATGGGATGGAACAAGCTTGACCTCCAAAAATGGATGCTCTTACTGAAACCAAGATTAACAGGGAGAATATATGACAGAATGAGGTATCTGTGACATGCAGGATTGTACAAGTGCGCAGATGGACTGGGGATTTTAAAAGGATTTTTCTGCTATTATATATGGATTTGGCAAGGTCCAGAAAGTGAGGGTTAGAAGAAGAGAACAGTCCAGACCATCTGAGGAGCCAGCAAAGGCAGTAGCTGAACAATACTCCAAGCTGACCTCTCATTTCATACTCTGTTTCCACCAGAATTCCCTGCATGAGCATTGTGGCCATCAGCACACAAACAGGCAACAGCAAAAGCAGCCCCAGCCCCAAACACTGAAGGCAACTTTCAGATGTGCAAGGCTTGTGGAAGCTTATTTCCTAATTCCGTTCGATACGGTCCTTCCAGAATCCGAGAAGTGTGACTCATTTATAACAGGATCCGTATTCCTAAGGAAGGCTAGGCTAGCAATAAATTCTGCTAGGTAGAATTCTGGCACGGGCACTGCATACTTCAGTTCTTTGTGTTCCCATGGTCCACGCTGGCCTACTCAGTAGCACGGCCACCAACAAACAAGGTACGGAAGGTCCGCTGACTGCATGGAAAGCCTCCACATTTGAGGAAATCTGAGATTCCGATACCCTGCCAGAAGAGCAGCAAAGAGCAATCTTTGCCTCCCTGTCTATGGATCTCCTTGATTTTCAACAGACAAGCTTGTCCGTGAGGGCGTTCTGGAGGGGCAGTGACGGAGGCCACAGGAACCTCAAGATGACTTACATCGCTGGTCTCCTCCTCTCCCTGCCCACTGGAATACCCTTTTCCTAAGATTCTGGGCTTAACTTTTCTGACCTCCAAGGGCAGCTGGTGGCATTCTTTCTGCACCTACTGCTGGCTTGGATCTCTGATGGCCCCTTCTGAGGCTGGAGTCCTGTCTGAGCCATCCTCTTCTCCTTGGGACACTCATCCAGGGAACATAGGGTTAATATCTGCATTGACCCCCAGTCATGGACTTTGCAGATTCTCTGCTATGTCTTCATTAACTCGTTAGGATACATTGCATCCTGCCATGCATTTGTTAATTTGCAGAACAATCCTAAGTAATGAAGTGATAGAACATCATAATTAGCTTGTTCTAAACGCACATGAGCCCAATGTTCGTATTTGCTGCAAACTTGGACCGCTGTCCCATGAATGTTACTCATTCCAGCTGATTGCAAGCTTCACTACATGCACAGCCCGCATCTAAACTGTGCCATTTCCACACAAGCACTAAAGGGGTTGGTTTCACTTCTTCTTTCCCACAGGAAATGAGATGATGGCTCCGCAGGCCTTTAGAGAAATGCCTTTTTTGGCATGTTGCTGTGGAGGTAGACGGGTGCTTTGGTGGATAGCACTGGAGCCTGTCTGAGAGGGATGCCCAGAGGAGAGATTTCTGCGGCACGGTGCATCCTGGAGCAATTGGCTGGCAGGTGCGATGGATGCAGGCTTTGGGAAATGTAGTGAGTTGGCCAGGTGGACCTTAACTAAAATTTCCCAAACAAATTAGATCTCAAGAGGGGATGACTATAAGGAACGTATAGGGTATATGGCAGCAGTGAAGGCGAATTAGCAAGCCCTTCTTTCTGATTATGCAAAGAATTTGAAAATGACCAATCAGAAAGAAGCATGAAGGATGGAGATGCATGATGTGATGATCTGCCAGATGAGTCTAGACTGCAGCTCGCAAGATGCAGGTTGATAATCAGGTTGTGCATCTTCAAGAACACAAATGCATAGAACACGATCTCACATTAAAGGAGGACACTCCTTGAGATTATAGAACTGGATTTGCTACTTTCCGAGGGAATAACAAATTCCCTTGGGGTAAGTCACTCATCCTGAAGGCATGGTGAGGAGATTCCATGACAGAAGAGCCCCTGCTTCCTACACCTGACTGTGATCAGGAGGGCAGCATTACCGGCTTGTCTTACAGGACTCCCGTCTGTCTTCATGTTCATATCAATGGGAAATAAAAGCTACTGTAGGTTGAGAACCTGCCCTGTGGGTGGATCAGGCCACCTCTGAGGCATCCATAGATACCACATTTCAGGTCCTCCAACTAATGCTCATGATGCACATTCATGCTTTGTACAGGTGAGTGTGTCTTTTGGTGGAAAAGTGCTTTTGTTGCATCCACTGGCCTTTGCCCAGGTTTACTTGTTTATTTTATTTCAGGAAAGTCCCATACTGCTTTTCATTAACCCTCCAAAACAGTTTACATGATGAAAATATGATATAATATATTTTCGGATTGCTTTGCCTGACTTCTTCAAGTTTGCACAAGCTGACACACTGAACTGAAGCAGAAAATTGTGGGCCTAGATCTCAGCTTCCCTTCCACGAATGTTCATACCCATGGAATGACGTTTCTCTCCTCTCTTTCCCCCTGTATCTCCTGCCCCCATCCTGACAACCTGCTTCGTGATCCTCTGGGAGTTGTGCTAAATATGATAAAGGGGACTGCAGTTGGAGTGAGAGAGTCAGCAGAATTCAGCAACTCCTTCACTTAAATGGAGGAACAAGCTGCTAGGTTCTCTTCTTGGAATGCCTTTGTATGGGGCTGAATCTCCTAGAAAGCACTGTTTTTTATGAATTGAGAATTAGCTGCTTAGCCATAGGTTGGATGTAGATTTAAGCTCATCATGTGAAGTTGTGTGTTCTTCCCTCCTAAGGCAGTTCCAGTCCTCTACTGTGCTGCATCGAGAGTTAGGAGGCCCTGCTGGGTGGGGTTTATGCATGGGGAGGGAGGAAACTCCCAAAATCCAGCAGAAGGGACTTCTGTGTGCAGGAAACCCTTCCCCTAGCAAAAGGCTGATCCAGAATTCAATTCCATCACTCATTAGGGGTTTGATCCAATATTAACATTACTTAAATCCTATTCTTTTTAATGAGACTGCTCTATGTAGGACTACCATTGATAGCTGTGCCTATTCTGCTGGGTTTGTGTCATACGCATGTTTATTTTTTTCATCCACAGCACTCCTGGTTTGCCTCCACCCCGAGTTTTCTCTTTTCCGTCTCATGTACGTTTTATAATTGCTCTCTTTGCAGCTTTTCAGTTGTGCAGTGTTTACGTTTATTCTTGTCCTACTGATACCACTTGGATGTGCCCTTCTTTATTAACCTCTGTCCTGCTTAGGCTGGTGAGGACTCTCTTCAATATGCCTTCCAGCTTTCTGTCTTTTCCACACCAGAAAGCGGAGGAAATGAAGAGACAAAGGCCTGTTTAACTGATGCAAAATGAAAAGCTACTCTGCCGTGGAAATACATTCTTTTCAATGTCCAATGTCTTCAGTTGTTTAAAAACCCAATGTGGAAAGCACAGGGATGCACACGCTGGAATCCATGCTGGGTCTATTGGCCTTTAAAACCAAATCCATGATGCTCCACTAAGAGGCTTGCATGGATGATGTTTGGGCCCATTTTTCCCTGCTGCAGCATTTGCTAGTGGAGCCTATTGGATTATTCAGCTTCTGAATAGCCAGTTTCCCATTTCATTCCCTAGC
>NW_025336480.1:4090537-4192025 GCF_004798865.1 Varanus komodoensis
TTGGGGAAGGCTGCACTATCACTGTTGTATCTGCTGAGTACCGAAGGCCACCTTGAGAAGCTGTTTTATGACGGTTGGTTTCATTGTTTTGAAAAGGTAGGTGATCCCAGGGCCCGGCCAGCCTCCCGTACAAGGCAGGGGCTATTCCATATTCATGCTCTTCTGGGGCGTGATCTCAGAGCTGGGCCTCCCTCCCCAGGGAGGCCCATCTGAACCCTGCTCCATTGGGCTTAAGCCACATGTAAAAACCTGTCAATTCCAGCAGGATGGTCTCTTTCCTGCCCCAAGCTTTTGCTGTACTGGGGTGCTTATAGGAGCCAAGCCTTTGGATCATATTGTACCAACCCCGTAATGGTTATCCCACCTGTCTATCTGTTTCTGAGTCCAATTTAAAGTGCTGGGTTTGGCCTTAAGAGGCCCATTGGTTTGGAAACAGGTGGTTCAAATGACTGCGGGTCCCTGCCCAAGTGGACTGCTAACATCTGGAGCATCTGGAGCTCTGGCACATTGAGAAGAAATGTATGTTTGACCGGTACCATGGATAAGGCCTTTTTGGTGGTGGCCCCATGTCTTTAAGAATCTTTGGACTCACCACGTCTGTCAACTCCCTTTTCCTATGATCCTCTGAGAATACAACTCTTGCCTCTTTTGCCAGGTTCTCAGGAATACCTTTTCAATCGACAAAAATGCCTGCCCAAGGCAGAGAGGAAATATCTTCCCAATTTCTCATTTCTCCTGCCTGCCTTTCTATAATGGGGAATGACAATTAGTATCGCCTGCCAATCTGAAGTTTATTTCTAGGACCTGTGACAACTCCTGGTTGAAGGAATTTTCCCAGCTTGTCAATCTCTCTTCTTCCAACTACACAAAACAGAAGTTGGGCAGTTCATCACGTTTTTGTCTTCTACAGGCCATTCACAGGGTACGCATGCCATTAGCATGGAAACTGTGGATCGTAGCTTTGTATCACTTAGTACAAGGTATGTACAAGTTACTTTGTTTATTTTATTGCACCTTACTTTTATTGCATCTTAATTGATCTCCTCTCTGAGTCCTTTACCTGGAATTTAAATAAGGTTTCTTCAATTGGAATCTGGACCTTTGCTGTCTGCCTTAGTCCCGAAGGAGTAATCTGACACTGCTCAGCTCACCTGACATTCACGGCAGGGTTTGCCCGAAGGCGGTCTTTTTAAGATGTGGCCACGACTGGCAATCTGAGAAAGTGCCCTGGGCACCATCACAAAGTGGTCCCTGTGCACACAGCCGTAGTCGCCCAGAGAGGTGGTGGGCTCTGCCACACTGGAGACATTCAGGAAGAAACTGGACAGCCACCTGAGTGGGATGGTGTAACGTGGTGTCCTGCAGCAGCAGGGGATGGACCTGATGGCCTTCATGGCCCCTTCCGACTCTGTGATTCTATTGCAGTCCTGTGAGGAAGCTCTGTGGAATCTGCCCCTCTTCAGTTCACAGACTTACTTTCATGCTCAGTGTGTGAAGCTGAGAGGAAGCCTGCGAACGCTCATGGAATCCTGTCAGCCGTCTTCCATGTCACGTGCAACACCAACGAAGGTGGTGAGTCGCGTGTGCAAAAGAGGGATGCTGCTTGTGCAGTGGCCATGCAGGACTTGATTCTTGGTGAGCTCAGCACACTCTCCAGGAAGTTGGGCTTAATGGCCTCAAGAAAGTGGGCTCAAGTCTGGGGAGGTGAGCCCAGGGAGCCTGACAGATTCCCACTCCCAACATGGATTCCTCACACATCCTTACATTGTGGCAAAGGATCCGCACGAAAGACAGAATTGAAGGGAAGGGTAGGGACTGAGCCCCAACACACTGAACAGGCTCATGGAATTCCCAGTTTTTAACACCAACAGAAAGCTATTTCACAGTGCTTGTAAGAAAATATGGGTTTTTAAAGTGGAAGTGAAAGGGCACCTTGACTGGCACGAAGAAAGCCATCTGGGGGTACAATGATGCCAACAAGCCTTCTCCTGATCTAAAGCGGACAAGGGAAAATAAGCCACAATTTTCTTCAATGCCTTCCTTTTGTTAATGGTTCATGGGCATCAGAAGGATCCTTTCACAGCACTATCTAGGAGATATCTGAAGGGTGACAGATTTTAGGAAAGAAAGAACATTGTATACTATTTACTTTACAAGGCTGGTGTACAAACTTCATCACAATTGTTTTTTGACATGTTATATATTATATTTAGGGTACAGTCCTATGTCTGTTAGGTACTGGCCAAAGCAGATTTTAGAGTCCCAGTTCTGACCGTGAAAAGTTGCTCCATTTTCAGATATGGGACTCTGAAATTGGAGCACCCTCTCTCTGCCTTTGAAGCTGGGGTGGAAAAAGCCACAGTGGTGGTGACTCCAAGGTCAAACGAGGGACCTTCAAGAGACCATTTTTGGACATTCCTGTGGGTGGAGAAGGGAGGAGACAGGCTCTATTGCAATGCACAGCATCCTGGGGGCACCCCAGTCCCCTCCCCCACTGGCCATCAAAGTCTTTTGCAGGGTAGGGAATGCATGTAGGTAAGCTTCACCTCAGTGCTTCTCCATCCCCCATAGAATGCCCATCATTCTCCACATTTGGAGACTTATAGGCAGCCAAATTAGATTTCATTGTTAGTATAAAATATTTCTGATTTTTAAATGCATTTTAAAACCTTTTTGACAACTGCCTTCTGAGAGAAACATGCTCTGAAACGTGGGTTGGAAACCTATTTACTTAAAAGCAATATTTATGATTATTTCTTAAATAAAGGCTCAATCCTATGCACATAGAAAGAAAACTGGTCTGCAACTCCCAGTATATTGCAGGCAGCAAAGCACCTTAAATGGACAAATAGATTTATGTGGTTTTTTGTTAGCTGGCTGGTGCTTTTTGCTTGATTTGGTTTTAACTGAGTTAGTATTTTATATTTTGTGTTTTCATTATCTTCTTACTGTTAGCTGCTTTGCCTTGGTTTGGATGCTATTATATGGGAAAATATTATACTTTAAATGGATACATAATGATAAAAGAAGAAACAGCCATTTTCTCTTAACCATCAGAGGCTTTGAGAAGCCTGTCTAGAAGCCAAGTTCAAGTGTCCACATATATGCTAGTGTCTACAAATCGATGGCTATCAGATAAATACTGGCTCAATAAACGCTATTATTAAAAACTTCTATTTATAAGGAATTCCTTTCTTAAATAATAACTGAAAAATTATCAGATGAATAGGGCAAATTTACATACAGGGTTTTGCAGGTTGTTTGAAACTTGAGTATTACAAAAATTTAATTACAAACACCTTCAACTAAATAATGGCATGTTTTTGGTTTTGCTTTATCAGAATTAGGATTGTAAATATCACACAGTAAACAAGAAGTACTAAAAGGTCTAAAATTTATGGCTTGTGCTATAATTAGGAAGTGGAGAAACAGATGCAGCTTTCTTATTTGTCGTTGTTCCTGTAAACATTCAGTTTTAATCTTTTGTTGCGAGTGTGGCCATGTGGTTTTCTTTACAAATCCTCTGTCTGCAGGCAAACTCCACTGGGAGGGGAAGAATCCCTTCTAAAGAAAAAGACCCTAAACAGTTAGCCAGGCACTCGGGTTACCTGACCATTATTTGCTCATTATGGTGAGATGCTTTTCTGTTAAAATGATAGTAATATTTTGAATCACACATATGAGTATACAGTATGCATATCTGTCCTCTTGCGGTGATGTATTTCCTTCCTTCCTTCCTTCCTTCCTTCCTTCCTTGCTTCCTTCCTTCCTTCCTTCCTTCCTTCCTTCCTTCCTTCCTTCCTAGCCATTGAAGGTCCAGTCCTACATAGCTTTCTATAACTTTCCAAACTCAGGGGGTTATGGGCATCCAGTCAAGCATGGTGGGAAAATCAAGGCAAGGACTGCACCCCTGTTCCCTTTGCCTTCAAAACTACTGGCAGCCAATTTTGGGTGTCTAAATTCTCCTTGCAAAGAGGATGGGCTGAAGCACCTCTTGCATTTGGAAGAAGCTGGCAGTGCCTCCCCATCCCTGCCCTCAGAATGTCCCTCCAGGGCCCATCCCAGAGATGGGCTAAGCTGCCACAGAAAGAACTGCACTGGCACCGAGGGCGGAGGGGGCTCTCCAAAGCTGGAGTCTGAGTGACTTTGGAAGGATTTTCTGAGGTCGCAGGGGGCGGGGGGGATCCAGTCTTTTCCTATGGTTGATTAGAGAGAAACCACCAGCCATCGGAATGTGCCCTAAATATATTAAAATCCCCTAAACAGTTGTCATTAACATACAGTATAAAGCCCAGATAAAATCATGAATACTTAAAACATCAAAAGCATCTACAATTTACAGCACCTTAAGTATTTCAACAGAGTCTCTCACAGGTCAGGGAACACCTGTGCACAGAGGTGTGCTTTCCAGAAGTGTCTAAAACTTGCCACAATTTTACTTAGTGTGACGTACAAATGACATGCATTGCTGCACAGCGATATGAAAACCAGGTCAAGAAACAGGTGCTGCCATCTTCAGCAACTCCAGTCACTCTCAGCACCCTGTTTGATAGGTTCATTTTCACCAATAAAGCAGCGGTGTCAGGCTCTCTGGCCCGGCATGCCTGTGATGGGACAGTGACAGGCTGCCTCTCAAGTCGTGCTAGAACACTCGGCCGGGAGCAATGACAGATCTCCTGAACCCTTCAGAAGAGAGGGGAGGTGAAGGCCACATCTGCTCCCACCCACGTTGCTGTGATGCCAAAGGGCCGATGATATATAAATGCAGCTAGCGAATTGGGATGGGTCTTGGCAGAGGATGGGGCAGCTGGCGGGTCTCATGCCAGTGAGGCTCCGTGTGCATTGCAGCATCCATTCTAGGTGCCCCGGGAACTATCCATGGTGCTGAACTCCCTCCCGAAAATAGGTTCATCAGCATGGAGTGCCATGAATTGCTCTGATAGAGATCGGAAGAAAAGCTACGGTAGGTAAGGCAGCCCGCTGGCAAGGGAGTCACCCACCTCCCCTGACAGAGGAAAATACTGAGAACTGGTGCCCAAGAGCCCTGCGCCGCCACTGTCTGGCACCTGCCCACAGCTAGCGGTGTGCAGGTAGCCTCTCAGTGGAGAAGAGGACTGCTTCTGCTATCATCCCCTCTCCCTGCACCCCAGTGGGCTTTTAATCTAGCACCATTTACCAGCTACAGCTGGTACAGCTGGTAAATGTTCCAAGACCACTTAGCAAAAGGAGGAAAATGATGAAACAACAACAACTATTGAACCAAGAGAGGATTTCTTGTTTTATTTGATGTGGCACATGGTGACTAATACAAGTCTTGGTGTCTTCCAGCTGCTAATCAAAGGTGATTTGCAAGATATTAAAGAGCATTCATGCCGCTACAGGAGACACCACATCTTCTTGGACTGGCTGCCTTCCCTAATTAAATTCAAGGGGGATGATGCGTGTGCTTCATTCCTTGCATGGCCAGCTGATTCAGTGGGTTACAAGCACTTCGGAAGGAAGCAGCCTGTTTGGAAGGAAGCAGACAAGGCTGTTTCCTTGGATTAAAAGAGTTGATTAGAAGATTCAGTTGGGCTGAAAGCCAAAGCAAGCCTTTCCCTGCAGTGGTTCTGCTCCTCAGCCAGATAAAATCCTTTGAAAAAAGCAATCCAAAGCTTTTGAGGTTGATAGGTGAGAGCAAATATGATACACAGGTGCATCAATTGTTCTTGGCATGCTGTCATTCTGGACTCCACCCCAGTGATGGGGTTAGTGTCTGCCATTTTCTTTTTCCTGCCTGAAATCTAAGCAAATGGCATTTAATTGTGTCTGGAGATGGACCTTTGTGAGCAGTCCTCCCTGTACATGTAATGAATGACGGTGGCATTCAAGTCATTCCAAGTGAGGCTGAAAGTGCCCTCATTAAGGGATGGGAATAGCAGCATGCAGAGAAACCAGTTTGTACATGAACTTGCCTGAAAGATGGTAAAACATATCTTACTGGGTGTATTGGGACTGATAACCACTAAGACATGAGGAGTTAAGTGTGAAATGTCCCCAGTGTCCAGCACAGCCATGAAGTGAACCCAGAGATAATTTGTTAGTCCTGATTGCTGCAAGAAACCTGTAGGGCCTCAGGGAGGGTCTGAAATCACCAGCCATTGGGCGCTGTGAATGCCTCACCTCCTCCTTGGGCTAAGGATGCTTTTGCTGAAGACCGTCAGGGCCGTTTGTCCTGCTCTTGCCTTCATTCCCCTTGTCACCCAGGAAGGGGGTGCAGCTTATACATACGGAGAGGGGCACTCTGTAGAACGCATGGCAGGGAGTGCTGTTCTTGGGCTTTCCCTTGGAACCAGGGCACTGAAGGTGCCCAGGTCTCCACTGCCCCAGGGGCAGCCTTTGCCACCTCAGGAGGGCCTGTGGCTAAGGAGGCATCTCTAAGCTCTCCTTTGGCTCGTTTGTTGATCATCTGAATCCACATGTCATCCCTAAATGTGGCTGATGAACTGCACATCATCTTCAGCACAGGTGCTTTTGTTTCTTCCTAAGCATCTTTGAATCTAAAGTGAAGTGTCTCAACTAAATGAGGCCAGACCCCTGGGGTTAAAACAAAGGGAGGTCATTTTTCCCAGTAGTATGGAGAATATAAGATACTTTGACTATGACTATTTAAAGACACATTCCTTAAACTCTGGTATTATAGAGAATGGTTTCATTTTTTTTTAATCATGATCAAAAGTGTGTATGTGTTTAAATCTTTCTGTAGAGGTGATAGTTTGAGAAATGATCCTGTTTGTGGCAGTATAATGATGATTTATCAGAGATAAAGCCTGCTACCTAAAGAAAAATGACTGAAGGGAGTTTGGTGAAGAGACTGACTAATGCTAATACTGTAAGCCTATGAGGGGACTGAAGCAAGTTTGGGTGAGAGACAGGGCCGTCTTAACGCATGGGCCTGATGGGCACTTGCCTGTGGGCCCCATACTAATCTGTGTATGTTAACCCTTGGAAAATTGGAAAACTTCCAAAATTAACAGTAGTTGTTGTTGTCGTAGGGGCCCCAGTACACTGCTTTGCCCGGGGCCCATAATGCTGTTAAGACGGCCCTGGTGAGAGATGGGTAAGAGACTACAAAAGGAAGTAAGAACTGGAAGGGAGGCTGCCATAAAAGAGAGGTGTGGATTCCAATCAGCATTTGTAGGTTAATTGTGGAGTGCTCAATTTACCGCTAGGGAATGGAGGTCTATTTGTCCTTGTAGAGAGAATATTAACACTTGGTTCTTTCTGCTATTTAGCATTAAGCTGTTGGATAAGGTGAGTTTGTTTGTACTTTTTTTAAAAAGATCCCAGTGAAGAGACCCAGCTTTGCGTAGTCTGGAATAGCCTCAAGTGAAATCTTCAAGCAAACTTACGAGTATGTGATTGTCAGACCTGCACATGTTGTGACCACCCTATCTGAGTGGCTGCAGTCACTGTGGGCTTCAACCACAGGGGGACATTTAAATTGATTAAAATTAACCCCTGTTTGTTTGTTTTTTAACTGAATAGATTCAAAGTGCATGCCCCTAGTTTCCACTTAGTATGATCCCTCGTATTCAAACCAAGTTCCAGGTGTTTTAAAATGTCTGCACTACAGAATTGATGGGAAACTTATGTTAAGAAGCACTATTGAAGTGCTACAACATAGACACCCCTGAATCATTTCCAGTTGCTAGCAATCAGGCTGCAGCCAACAGATCAGGTCTTATTTGTGCCAAAAGCCTTTCAGAAGAGCCAGATTTTATGCATTCATTAAGAAACCAGCAGGGATGCAGCCTCCCTTGGGAGAGAGCCCCTTAGCCTGGATGCCACATCCAAAGAAGCTTTCGTTTGTGTAGCTTCCCACCATACCCAACCTCAGCCGGCAGTGAACTCAAAGCAGGGCCTCTGGTGTAGATCCAGATGCTCAGATTGGGTCATATGGAGGGAGGTAGTCCTTAAATATCTCAGCTTCAAACAAGTCTGTTGGCTTGTGTGTGAAAACCCAAACTGATAACTAATGAAGGTAGGAAAAAAATATGTGCCTTGCTCCAGTTAATATTCTGGAATCTAGCAGTCACATTTTGAGCCGATGGCAAGTTCTGAACATTCCTCAAAGGCAATCCCACTTACAGCGCAACAGTCTCGTCTTGAATGTTACTGGGGCTTAAATGCATGGAGACCTGCACATGACACCACCTCCTTCACAGCACCATCATTTCTGGTAATAGGGTGCATGATCAGCATGAGTCAGTGACTGCCACATTGGTCATAGTTATGTGAGAGGATCTGTGTGGCTTGAGACCACTTGCCAGAGAGTTCGTGACGAGGTGGGAATTGGACTCACGGCCTCTGCATCCACTCCGCTGTTCAGGTTTCTGGTTAGTATGTAGCAGTAGCACTTTAGCCTCTTAAATGGTGTACAGTCATTGGCTCACAGACTATCTGGTGAGTGCCTCGGTTCTCCCACGTATAACAATAATAGGAAGGAACAGGGTTTCGTTAATGAAATGGGCTTCTTTTCTCTCTGCCTCCCAAGAAGCTGATTTAGCCTAATCAATGTGAATTGTAATGACTGTAGCTCCCATGGGACAAACTAAACATATTCCACTTTACAGAGGAATCATTGGGGCAGCACCATGTTAAGTGATGCTTAGCCAAGTGTTAAATAAGTCTGTGAATCTGAGCCAGAGTCCTTCTAATCCTTAGTTGGTGTGTGCTTTTTTGCACCTTCAGATTGCAACCCTTCAGGAGGTGCTAAGGACAAGCATTGCAAATAAGAAGATGAAAACAGATGACGACCTTGTTGTGCCATGGCTGCATGGAGATGCCCTCTTTTGCTGGCTGTGTGTTGCCTTCTTCACCAGCGGTGGCTTACCTGTATACACCAGTTGCTGAGGCGCTGAGGCGGCTGGAAGTCTTGCACCCATCCTGCTTGAGGGATCGTGTGGGCAGCTGGTTTGCCACTATGTGAACAGAGTACTGAACTGGATTGATCTTTGGTCTGATCCAATGTGGCTTTTTATATGTTATGTTCTTAGTTCTAACTGCATAAATAGTTGATGGTCTGTAGAGGCCACCCATGACCAAAGGGCTAGAGCATGGTCACAGAGCACCTGTCTTGCATGCAGCCAGTCCCAGGCCCAATCTCCAGTCTCTGCAGGCAACCCTGAAAATTCCTGCCTGAAATCCTGGAAAGACATGGCCAGTCATGGTTGGCAATAGACCCATAACCTGGCCCAGGATAAGGTCGCTCCCTGTATTTGTAAGTTCCAGGGTACTGCCGTGAGTCAGTGACAACAATGCTGGGCTGGATGGACCAGCTTCCTGTTCCCAAGTTTCCCTGAGTTGCAAAACAGTTGGAAGATCATAGAATCATGGAACAGTAGAGGTGGAAGGGGTCAGTTGGTCCAACCCCCTGCTCAGTGCAGGGCACTGAGTAAACTATCCCTCTCAGAAGGCTGTCCGGTTGCAACTTGAATGCCTCTAGTGTGGGAGAGCCCACAACCTGCCTAGGTCGTTGGCTGCACCGTCATATCAATCTAACAGTTAGGAAAGGTTTCCTGACACCTAGCCAGAATCTGGCTCCCTGTATCTTGAGCCTCCTATTCCAGTCCTGCACTCTGGGATGATCAAGAATTAATCCTGGCCTTCTTCTTTGTGACAGTGTTTGAGGTACTGTCACATCTCTCTTCAATCTTCTTGTCTTGAGGCTAAACATGCCCAGTTTTCCTCATAGGGCTTTGCTTCCAGTTCTCACATTATCCTGTTCCCTTCCTCTGGACTCTTTCCAGCTTGTCTGCATCTTTCTTCAACTGTGGTGCCCAGAACTGGACACAGTGTTCCAGATGTGGCCTAACCAGTGCTGAGTAAAGGGGAACTAGCACTTCATGGTATTTGGAAATGATACTTCTATTAATGTAGCCTAAACTAGAATTTGCCCTTTTTGCAGCCATATCATATTGTTGACTCATATGTAGCTTGTGATCTACAACAATTCTAAGCGCCTTTGCACTTGCAGTATTTTGAACCAAGCTTCCCCCATCTTGTAATGATACATTCAGTTTCTTTTTCATAGGTGAAGGACTTGGCATTTGTCCCTATTTTTGACTTTCATTTTGTTGCTTTCAGTCCAGCACTCCAACCTATCACGATCACCTTGAATCTTCTCTCCATCTTCCAGGGAATTAGTTATTCCACCCAGTTTTGTGTCATCTGCAAATGTGGTGAGTGTTCCCTGAACTTCCTCATCCAGATCATTAATAAAAATGCTGAAGAGCACTGGGCCCAGGACACGGAGGAGCATAGCAATGGTGGGCTGGCAACCTTGCCAAAAGTGGAGGCATCATCTCTCCACATGCCAGAACCACCTTGGGGGAGGGTTTCAAAGAAACTGCGAGGTGCTTTCTGAATCCATCCACAGAAAGGCATTTTAAGGCTTGAATCTATGCCTCATTCTGCCTGTTAGCTGAGGCAAAATTCTCCATCCCTCTTGAGGCACATATGCTCTTAAAGTTTAGCCATATTATGCATATTATGCAGACTAGCATCTGCTACAAGGAACTGAAGGAGCTAAAGATCTCATTACCAGAGACACCTGCAAAAGAGAAACACCCTTATCCAGATGGCTCTAGCATATGCCCTGCACCAGTGATGGGCAGGGCGGAAGGGTCATTTAGCAAACATTTCCAGGTCAAGCTACCACTGCAAAAGAGAAAGGCGGTAGGCTGTGCGACACGATGCCTCCATTTTTTGATCTTGCTGTATTATGCAGGCGATTGATTTTTGTTTTATATTCCTTGAAAGGGTCTCTCTTTTCTGCAGAGGAGCTGACAAAGAACCACAGTCCAGGATGCTCCTGATGCTTTCAGAGATGGAGGCGTTGCTGCAGGTAGCCTGAATCAACAGCTCATATTTTGGCATGGCAGTGCCTGCAGGGCAGCGCAGGTGGACGAGGCGAGCTCCTGAGCTCGTTGTGGGCAAGATCTGTAGCTGCAGAGCTCAGTCTGCCAACGTGAGCCTCCAAAGAAAGCGACCAGGGAGTGCTTACTTGAATGTTCACTCTATCAAAATCAATAGGAGTTCCTACTGACAGCCATATTAGTCTGTTGCAGGGAAAACAAGAGTCCTGCAGCACCTTAATAGCTAATATTCTTTTCTGGCACAAACTTTCACAGGGACTATAACCTGCTTCATTGGATGCACAGAACAGTTTCAGCTGGAGAGTTTCAGGTTTGTATACAGGGTGGTGGAGGTGAGACAAAGAATGAAGTTTAGCATGGGGTGTTAATGCAAAAGAGAGCATTGCTCTTCTTTCAGAAACCTAACACTGGGACAAAGCTCATCCCTCCCTCCCTCCCTTCCCTCCCACTCCACTTCTTCTGTGCCCCTCCCCCACCCCAGACTTATTCTTTGGTGGTACCACTATATAAGAACCCCTTTCAGTGTTGCTAAACCGGCAGGGCAATGCATCCTTAAATCGGTAAGCATAGCACTGCTTTTCCATTCCCTCTTGCAAGTGCTGCTTATGGGTTTGGTTTTTTTACATTTTATGTCCCAGAGAATATTTCTGTCAGCTTTTCCCTTGCTTCCTTGACTGAGCTTTCTCCACCGCTGTATAAATAATCCCTCCTGTGGGGAATCCTCATAGACCATCATCCATCTGAAGGAACAAAGAAAGGCAAAGCCTTCGCACTGGCTGAATAATCATGGGCTTATTGATGGAGACAGGCATATTCCTATATGATAATTCCACTTGCTCGGTGCTGATTAGATGGTGATCAACTGTGACGTTTGGTGATGGACTCAATATGGCTGGTTACGTACAACAGTTGTTGTTTTTTTAAAAGCGACGATCCAATTATTTTTTCATGTGCTGGCAGAATTTGAAGGATAATGTAGAGCTTAGGAAACAGATTGAACACAGAGACGTCTAAGCTGTTTTGGCAGAGGAAGGCGTTATATGCCCATTTTCGAACCATTTGTGCATTATTTGTCACCTCTCTCCACCTGCAGAGAAGGGGGCAAGGAGGAGATCGACTACAACGAACTGAGACCTGTGCAAGGGAGGAGATGGAGGACTGTGGCTGTGACTCAACCTGGAATGGCTGATAGGGCTAGGAATACATGGATCTGTCAGCTTTGCTTTCTCCCCATTCACGGTTTTTAAATCTCAAGGTCTTCCTCTCCCACATAAAAGTATTTTGCACATTTTGGTAAGTTCTCCATGAAACTGAACTGATGCAAACCCCCACCTGCCACAAGTACAGGCATCTCCACCATAGAGAGATGGACCATGATGAACCAATCTGCTACACAGCTGTTAAAGATGAAGTGTGTGTGTGTGTGAGAGAGAGAGAGAGAGAGGGAGGGAGGGAGGGAGGGAGGGGGTGGTAACCCAAACTGGGCATCCTAAACATGTCTGAATACACAAGGATTCAAACCCAGACTTTTCAAAAGCAAAGTACTCAAAGACCTGAATGAACATATTGATCTGTTTTGGTTTCTCTTAGATTCATTTTTTCTTCAAATCTTAGGTTCTTCCTGTCTTCCACATGTAATCCCCTCCCCAGTTTATATGCTTTATTTCTAAAAAGAAGAGCAATTTATATCTCCCTTATCTCAAAGTGGTTTATAAAAATACCATAATAAACAACAATAAAACTCATGAAAAGATTAAAGCAAAAATACCAGAACTTGTACAGAAGAACCATCTAAAAGGCATGAACCAAAGAAACTTTAAAACAACAATTTATTTTAAAATGGCATTATCAACACAGGGTAATCAGCTGCAGCAACACTCTGAATAGCAACTCTTGTGATGACCTCTGTGCAAGAAGTAGACCTTCAGGTTCTCTGTCTCAAGGTCAGGCGAATAGGGTTGCATGTTCCTAGGTGTTCCTTAGAACTGCAAACAATTCTGAAGACCTACCTCACCCACCATGGATATTCAGAAGAACTCCAGTGGTGCAAGAAGGGTTGAAATAATCTACTCAATGAATACTAATGACATCTTGTGAAATGTGTAATGATCGCACATGCTTTCTAAGAATTAGACCAAAGCCCGAATTTAATGATTCCCAAACTTTAAGTTTTTAAATGACGTTACATTTTAATTATTGGTAGAAATATGTTGGCAGCTTTTGATGATGTTCACTTGATTTAATTGTATTCTTGCCATGAATAAAGGATATCAAGCCAAGCTGTCTTGTGCTTCTTTCTGTTTGGTGTTGCTTCTGAATCTATGGATGCTGCGTACAGAACCAGGGTCTGTGGACAGAATCTTCAACCATCTGAAATCTCCAGAGGATTCCATGATCAGTCTTGGAATGACCTGAAATATTAAACTCTCCAAAGAAGAGTATCTTGCACCTTAATACTGAATACTACTACTCTTATTCTTGTGTAGCCTCAGACTGTGATTTCTCTATTGTTTCTCTTTTGTTTAATAATGTTATCGCACCACAACATTTCAGAATTCAGTATTCTCGTCTCTGAATCCCATGTCACCACTTCTTTAGCAAACTGGAAGCGGTCTCTATTTCAGCAACCTGGTTCACATCTTGAAAACAACCCATGATTGTTAACCATGGATTACTGATAATGATGCGGGAATGAGCAAACATGCTGCCTCTCCCATGTCCTTTCTGGCTGAGTTGGCCCATTCCTGGTATGTCGATCATGACTTTTGGACCTAGAATTTCAGGCTGGAGGAGGAGCAACCTAGATCTGTAACCCAAGAACAAGGTGTGATCATTGTCTGGGTTGTTCTTTCCTCAACAATCTCCGATTTCAGGGTTAGATACCAGGATAAATAACCCAAGGATGGAGCATCCCTGGGTTGTTTGAGTCAGTAGGAGTAGGTGGGAGGGAGCAATCATGCCTGCTTGCTCCCACTCATTACTTGAATCCTGAGTAGTGTGCAAACTAGATGAAGCCACACATCATAAAACTGTAACTGAATATACCTAAGTCTGTGCTTGTGTGTGGCTTGTGTGTGTTAATGGTGCTCTTATGAATGGAAAGTATGTGGATCTGTAGAGCCCAAGGTACTGTATTTTTAGGTAGAACTCTATCTCAGGGGTGAGCACTCAAGAAGCCCCAGTACAAGGAACTACGGACAGCTGTTTCTGTTTCTGGCAGATCTCAACAGTCCTTTTCACCCATCTGTCTCTGAGTATTTCATTGCAGATACTTTCCTGCCCATTAACTGAACTCTCATAGTAGTAGTTCCTTTGCATGAGGCCGATAAAAAAAGAGAGATTTAGGGTCACTTTAAATATCTAATGAACCTGAACAATGGCAGGAAAGGCAATCAAGAGAGACAAAGAAAGTTCAGTCATGATACCTTTGCTCAGCAGGCTAGAAAGAATGAAAGGAATGTAACAATGGACTGTTGATCTTTCCTGCTTCATCATGCTTCTTAGGATGAAAGGAAAACAGGTGAAAGAGGAGCTTTTGCTTGCAAGATCTACAAGCTGTACTGATGTTGTCTTGAGCCTGAGAAGAGTGTCCCTGTGTGTGAGCAGCAGAAATCAAGGCTGGAATCTAAGGTCAACATGGCCAGGCACCTGCCGAGTGCCCCGCATTCCAACAGGGGCCACAAGAAGAACCCTGCAGCTGCTCTCCTCCCCAGCACTGCAACCTGCCTGTGCACTGGTCTTCCACTTAGGCCCAGGCAGCAGCGGTGGGGAGAAGGAGCTGCAGGAGATGCCACAGCCGCTTGGCCTTTTAGCCAGCCAGGGGCAGCCGTACTGAGAGAGCAGATGAGGAGCAATAGCTGCTGGTGACACGGGAAGTAAATGGGGGGGGGGACCGTTAGAAGGGGTCTTGCCCAAAGATCTTCTTAACTTGGAGATGGCACTGGTAGGACAAGAGAGGATTGCATGCTTATGCTTCCTTCCTCAACTTAGCTAGTCTCATTTGTTGTTGTTTCCAAGTCCTGGGAGATGCCACCAATTGTCAGCTAGGGTGGGGAGACATAACACCTGGTTCCACCCACAGCATGGCCTACTCTGCCCTCCAGCTGTACCCATGAATTTGGCAGTAAAAATCCCAACAAAATATTGGCACTTTTAGGGCTACAGAGTGCTAAAAAGGTCAAACAACTGTTTTGAAGGCAAGTCTGAGGAGTTTTAGCACTCTGCAGCTACTATGGAGAACCAGAAAGGTCAAATTTAATCTGGTAATGAGCTTGGATCAATCCTGAATGCATTATGAGTGATTTGCTGCCAAATTTTACTCTTCAGGATTCCCTACAGGTGCACTGGGGGTTGGCCCCGGGCCTTTCCCATTTGCACAACCCCTTCTAAAACAAGGGGCACTTCTAAGTTACAGTAACATGAAAAGTAATTAAAACAGGTATCAAACGAATGATCTCTCTAAGCTGCTGTGCAATACAGAATTTGTATGCAGTTTCTGTTTTGATTCCTAGCTGTTCAAGTTAATGAATCTCAGGATTTTTTTTCAGTGCTATGGAAAAAGGAAGTCTGGAGACAAGCTCTGATTCCAGCCACTGGGAAGTCCAGTTCATGGAAACAACACATTGCAAGGCAAAACTGTGCCTGAAGTTTACCACTCAGGGCTGCCATGGGGGGTCATCATAAGACTCCGTGCTTCTCACAGGGGGTCACTCCTTGCACACCAAACTAAATGTCGATGGGAAGCATTCAAGAGGACCTCTGGGGATCTGCTTTCAGGGAGGAACATTGAAACACGCACTGCTTCGCCTGCCATCTCAGTGGGCTGCATCTCAAAGAGCTTCACCATGTGGCACATTATGCTCCAGCTGCCAGTGGCAGTTGCCCCAGGTAGTTTTTTTTATGCTTTATTTTTGTGGGGTGGCTTATTTCCGTTGGCTTGGTGGCTGGCTGACAGTGCTGGCATTCTTCAAGGTTCAGGTAGGAATGAACAAACCTCCAAGGTGCGCTTTCTCCCACATTTTTGCTTTTTTGAATTTCATGTTCAATCTGATTTATGAAGAGTTTTCTTCTGATTTATGAAGAAATGTGTGAGTTTTGGTAAGAAAGACCAAAACTGAACTAAATATTTGCCCAGCCTGAGGACAGCTAGCTCTGCAGGTTCACTTAAAGTTCGTGAGAAGACCAATCTGTAGTGCAGATGTATGTACACGCATGTGCTGTCTTATTCAGTTCTAGCACATACATGCAACTTAAATACCTGCACATGAATGCTGAAGTATGATGCCTATCATTCCCCACACTGCTGCTGAGGTAGGCCTTGATAACTTGGGCCAAATATGATTTTTCCCCTAATATAACTTAAAGCAAAAGAGCCACTACCTATCCTTAGATGTTTGGACAGAGTAAATAAATGCAAAATGCAGCAGGCAGAGAGGAGAAGGTGAAGGGATCAGCACACAATGATCCCTAAACTTAGGTCAGATTTGAGCAGAATGAGTTGGATAGGCTGTTGGTTTGGTTCGGTAGAATGCAGCTCTTTCTAGCCTTGTCTTTTGGCAATTCTCATTTATCTTCACAGAAGGTGACTCAAAATTGTATAAGCAAATGCTCACATTATTTTTTTCAGTGTCCCAACAAGGTGTAATGAAGGGTTTTTAAGAGCAAGAATGAAAATAAATGCCCCTAGAGAATGAGAGAATGCTTGCTTGCTTGCTTCTTTTCTTCTCAGTACCTGCAATATGATCTATGTGGGGGTTCATAAAGCACCTGAAACAGAGACTCTACAACCCAAAGGATACTAGGCAATGAAACCTGCAATCCCAGGCCCATTTTTGAAAAGTAAGTTCCGTTGAACTCAATGGGACTTAATCAGTAAATATGGCTACAATTCTTCCCCATCCTCCATGGTCACAAAAGTCAACAGTGAGATAACATTGGCTTGTGATCATGAGATGCGTGGTCAGGCCAACACTTCATTTTTCAGTTATCAGAGGTGCAGAACTGTGTGTTAGCCTATTACAACTATGGAACAATGGAAAGGGTCTTGTGTACCCTAAAGACTAACCTGTCTAATATAGCAGAAGCCACAAGCATTGGTCCTCTTTCAGCCTGAAAGCCACATTTCATTTTGGAGAAACTCTTGGGAGCCAAACTCTAGTGTGGAGTGGATCTCAAAGTAAGAGAGGCTGGGCCAAAATGCCAAAAATGCCTGCTTTTTAAAGCTTTTACTGCCACCCACTAAGCCCTTAGGGGCAAATTTACAATCTTTTAGAAAGATGGGAGGAGAACTGCACAAAACCAGGGAAATGAGAGGGGTGGCTGGGAAACGGGGTGGTGAGTGGACAAGGCCACTGTAGGAAACCTGAAGGTGGGCACCCCAGAGGGCTAGACTGGGACCCAATTTCCAGTATACATGGTAGATATGGTGTTAGTGATGGGCAGCTGTAAACAGTGTGGCCAGGTGGATGTAAAATGCACAAAGTACTGGGATTGACTGAGTCTGATGATTTCTTAATATTTTTGATGGACAGACACACATCCTCACTGGTACATATTGCACAAAGATGGTATTCTTGTTGTACCCCCACCCCACGGCTGCCACAGTCTAGTCTGTAGGAGGTATTTATTTATTTAATTTAAAATTTTCTAAGTCTCTGGACGGCTTACAAGGAAGGTACCAATGACTGTCAAAGGTGGCACAACCTGAGCCTGCCTTGCCCACTTGGAATTGATCTATCCTTAGTTGAGTAGCCCCTGACCCATTTGACCATCTCATCACAATCATCTCATCGTATCAATCACTGTAGTCTCACTGAAATGCACCCTTCTCACAGCTCCCTTAAATTCGCATACCCATTTCCTTCTGTGGGAATTCGGCTTTCCTAAGTCAGCAAGTCTCTGTCCTTACTTGGCTTCTTCAGTGCATGCACACACACCGACACACACTTAAAAAAATAAAAAAAAGGAAACAAGAAAAACTACCTGCCACCTCTGAGAACAGTCTTATCCTCAGGGTAGTTCAGAGAAAATACAGCGGATATGCTAATCAGCTACTGCTGCGCAAACACGTTGCTCTTTCTGAGCATCGGCAGGAGCAAACGTCTCCCAAGAGGGCCGCTGATCGAGAGGGAAGAGGTGGAGGACGAGGGGAGCAGGGGATGCCAGGGGGTTTCTAAGAGCTCGGGCAAAGCCCCGGCGAGGCACAGCACGAGGTGGCTTCCTCTCCCCATCCCAGGTGCAGAAGCTGGTGGGACTGGCAGCTGAACTCGCTTCAGCATTTATGAGGGAATGGTGTAGTCTACTTTTCTTGGTTTGGTTTGAGGACACAGCTCTGACTTCCAGGAGAAGGGAACAGTGGGAACTTCAGGAGGAATGGCAAGGAAGGTACCCCACCGAGCGCAAGATCTGCCACCTGGAGGGATTGCCTGATTGCCTTGCGGCAGGCCATGGTTCGTGGGAATGTGAGTGTTGTTCCCCAGGTCCACACATGAGAAGGAAGGACAAAGAGAGGGCTGACAGTTTAGGCTATGCTTGCGGTTGGGGCCTTGTGAAAGGCTGTGAAAGCCACACTTCAAAGAGCAGACAGAGCTGCATTCCTGCACAGAGTCAGGGCGGAGTGTGGTTTTCTAATCTTCAGAGATACAGTGGCATGCCTCTTGTTTGCAATGAATGCAACATTTCTAGCTTTCCCCAGGGGCTGAAAAAGAAGATGGATGACCACTTGCCAACCTTTGCAGGGAGCCACCATTGCCAAATCCCATAATGCATTAAAAATAGATGCTGACTACTTAGTAATAGATCTTGGGTCTCTCGGTACAGAAGACCCTAGGGACAGAGTTAGTGAAGTCTATGGGTGCTTCTGTGTGGATTCACATCAGCCCCTTCTTGTGCCAGGATGCATTTAACCTACCCAGGGCTCTGTAGGCTCTGCACCTTCCTGCCATCATCTGCATGCTCCAGTCGCAGGAAGGCTTTTCAAGTAATGCAGCCTGTATGCAGCACCCCCATGGAGTTCTTTGGTGGGATGAGCCTGATCCACCGCATGGGTCTGGTTTGATGTGCACAGCAGGAGTCAACCTCTTCTCTTCCATGTGTTCTCAGGACAGGCCAAACGGGCTTGGCCCACTTTGTGTAGGCAAGCCTCAAGGAAGGCATGCAAATGATGACAGGGCTTCTTTAGTTTTGAGAGTTTCACAGAAGTGGGAATTTCAGTGTGTGGGCTTCTTTTTCCTTATTCAAGTATGAAAAATTGCATCTGCCAAAATTCCATCTTCTTACAGTGGCTGAAGATACAGGAACCATGTCCTTCTTTGCAATGGACTTTTCCACCGGCATATCCTCGCAGCTCTTTTTGGAACTTGCGGGCCAAGGCTGCCAAGTCACCCAACTCAATCCACAACTGGAATTTCAAAAAGCTGAAGGATACCTCCACCTCCACCACCTTATGGCTAGAGATGCTTAAGGAAATTGCACCAAACATTTTCATTTAAAAATTAGGAATCTGCACTATTCTGAATGGCTAACAGACTGAGGTTTCTTCCCCCAAAGAATGCATGCCAATTCAGACCCAAGGACGCAGTGCTACGCAATCCTTGGTTAAATTGCATGCGCTTCTACAACATGCTTAGGTTAGACCCTCAGTGCTCATGGGGAATCTCTTTTTCCTGCTCTCATTCCCTTAGGGAAGATGTTCTAGGGGCAGACTGAGCCCCACATGCTCAGCTGTCCCGCTCTTTCTCTCAGAAGCTCCTCCCCACCACACCCCTCCGCTTTCTTTCTCTCTGAACAAGCTTAGTTAATACAGAAAATGTGTGTGGGGGTGGTAATTTCAACTTTCAATCATCACCACCTCTCTCTCTCTCTCTCTCTCTCTTTCTTTCTTTCTCAGATGTGCTAACTATGGTACAAAGTTCATAAAAATACTGTAGGTGTAACTATGACTTATTATATATAATTTAGCAAATGTATACATAATTTCTGATGATTCTCCTTTACAGCGATGGAACAGAATCTCTCAGGAAGACTGTGAGAAACAGATGGAATGGAAAGACAAAAATCTGTCCTTCCACTGCCACAGTGTGAAACAGCAAAGTAAAAGAAGTGCCGCTACCAATAACAATGGAAATTTATTTTCCTGCCTCAGAAGCCCTGCTTGTATTTATTGATTATTGCATAGCCTGCCAGACTTCCTTGAGAAGAGCATAAAATACACTTTCATTTGTTGTTAATTCGTTGCCCATCCATCTACCTGTTCTCCTCAGTCAGGAATTTTTTGAGAAACCCCAGATATTTCAGGCTAAACCTGGCTTGTCAGGGGAGACATGTTTACTGTTGCCTTTTGTGTCTTACATTGAAGTGGTGTTGGCTCCACATTGGGTTGGTGTAGACACACCAGGGGAGGGGAGAATGAACTGGTTGGGGGAGGGGGGAAGGCCCCTGTGCTCACTGCCTGACCCCTGCCCAGGGGAGCTGCGACACCAGCAAACGCCAGTTAAGAAACCCCTCTATGGGAGGTGTGTACTGGCAATACAGAGAGAACCCATCCAGCGGGGATCAGCTTGCTTTCATTCATCCGGCATCCCCCATTCATTATACCTTTAATTTGGTAATGACAGAAAATATAATAATATGCATTTCTAAATAAAGGCAGAATATAACCATTAATAGTAAAGAAAACATAATGAGAAAAAAGTAGCTACTTTTGTACAGGGTTATCTTGACTTACGTACACTTCCTTTGCTGGTGTCAAAACATCTGCCTCCAGATTTATCTTTACAAATTCTGACCTTCTTGTTAAAGGTTTATTTTTTATTTTGACCTTCTTGTGTCTCTCTGATAGTATACTGTGTAACTAACCCTCTTTCTTATAATTAGCAAAAATATGTATATTCTTCAAACTCAGTACCTGCCTGTATGCTTTGCCAATCTATTCACACACATGCGTATGTTCCCTTCTACTTACAAAGTATATATATATAAAAAAAAAAGGTTGGGCTCAGGGCTTCATTTATGCCCTGAAGGTCCCTTTGCCTCAATCCCCTCCACCGCTCACCCATTCAGCAGGGTCTGCTGACTCTCTGTGCGGCATTCAGTAGTCTGGAAGGCCCATGGGAAGGAGCAGGTCGGACTGTCCCATTGTCGCCTTCCCGAGTGCAGTTGATTCAGTATAAACCTGGATTCAACCCTCAGTGAACTGGAATCCGTTTTAGTTTAGAGCAGATCTTTTAAATCAATGTGATTTAAGTTGCTCCGAACTAACGTCAGTCCCACTGATTTCAATGGATAGTTTAAGTGTAACTTAGTCTGGATTGTATCCTGCATTTTTTCTCCTATGGGAAGGGTGGGTGGAGCCTCTGAGCTGAGTGTAACTTTGATTGGAATCAGCAAGTAAGCAAGAAACCGCTTCCTTGAATGCTCTTCCTGACTTCTGTAAGAAACTGCATATGATTTGAAATAGTGTAAGACCATGACTCTTATTCTTCATTTATTTTCTCTTTGGGTTAGCCTGTCTAAATTTTTCAAGATGTTCCTCCTGTTGGGATATGGCAACTGGATATATTTGCTAAGGATTCATTTGCCCCCATGGCATCCTGTTTCTAAGATATAAAACAGCAGTATTATTATTCAGAGAAGGTAAACTTCAACAGAGAGATATTGGAGTGCAAATATTTCATTACTTTCATGCCATAGGACCGTCTTGTTTTTTAAATATTTTAGCAGAAATCAATAAGTTGGAAAAAATGTTTTAAAACTCAAAATGTATAACATAATTGAACTGATGTTAGTCCAAAACTCTATAGTTATTTTATTTCTTTTTTTTCCCCTCCATGTAACACACAGTGGTATAATTTTGTCAGCAAATGCAGTATGTTTTCTTCCAGTTTCCACTGGAAATGGCTTGCCGATGGCAGAAAGGATTATGTGCAGAAGTCTGAAGTTCTACCATTTGTCCTTAATTTTTTTAAAGGTACATTTTTTCCTGTTTGTCAGAAGTGGATGAAACCTGTTGTCCCTGCAGTGCAGCACCAACACTGCACCTATCTTTTTGGAAATTTGGCAGGGATTATACCTGCCAAGTCTCTAATAAATGTGCAACACATTTCTGAAGAACCAAACTTGATGATTCTAGTTTCTGATGAATAGTTGCAGGGTATTTTATGTAAGAGCAGCCTTGACATTTTGAGGGTATCGAGCAGAGGATGCGTTTAGCCTTGTGGATTATGATTCTGAAAATGAAAGACAGCTTGGAGGTGGCCCTAAGTAGGACATCTGCAAAATTTAGAAAAATAAAGATGACAGGTTATGTCAACAGGGATTCCTCTTCTCTGGCAGTTTCTGTGAACGTGCCACCTATCATAGGGCTGCCAGCAGGTGAGAAACCTGCATGGTTTCATAAGGATAGGTGCAGGAGTTATGATGACTGAAAAGCAGCTGAAGACTTTTTTCATTGTGAAGCCTGGTAGCACTGGAAGCAAAGACAGGCCATGGCACCATCTTCACCCTCCAGCAAAACACAATAGTTGCAGCCTCTGGTAAAACATTCCCAGTAGTATGGGAAGAAGGACCTGCAGCTACTCATACATTTGTGAGTAAACTAGTCCTCCAGCTGCTTTGCAGATGTAGTCCCATTGGGCCTGATCCATGGAGCCCCATTCTGTAGGATTTGATCCAGTTCTCCAGAATCAATCAGTAGGAATAGTTGCAGAGCTTGGTCCCACGACACAGCCTTCAGTCTCAGACCCAGTGTGGCATAATGGTTCGAGTCCTGAGTTCAGACTTTGGGCCATTCACTGACTCGCAGTCTAGTCTGCCCACAAGGTTGTCATGAGGATAAAATGGAGAGGAAGAGGATCAGGTATGGCACCCTGGGTTCCTTGCAGGATATTAATGTGATAGAGACAATCAATCCAACAAGCACTGAAAGCTTTGTGCCAGTTTCTTTCTGTCTCTCACATACTCAGGCAACAGAAAGCATATTGATTTATTTTCAAGACAACTGTGTTTGTTATAAATAATCAATGTCCTGTTAGATGGAATGGAGGGACAGATTGGAAGGCCTGCCTCAGCTTCTTAGGGGATCAATGGCCTGGTGTGGTGCAGCATGGGTAATTCGGAGATTAATGCTGGGCAAGAGACCCATGGCAATTGGGCTGAACACTGAGATGGCTGCTTTTAGGGAACTGAACATAGCTGTGGCCATATGGGCAAAGCAATGCAGGTCTTTGGGGTTGTGGGGACTTGCTGAAATCAACAGTAATGTATCTGTCATTTGTACTCATTATGAGGCACACGCTCAACAAAGAGAAGCACTTTGGCAATGACGCAGAATGGTGATGAATAATGATTCTGCTTTTCATTCTTTCCTGAAGTTTCTTACATTCTTCAATGCAATACACCAGTTCTTCTGAAAGATTGATTGTGTAACTATGAGTCTTTGTTAAATTCCCAGTATAGCAAATAGCTCAAGGCATCTACCAATCCTAAATCAGAGCATCTTATTTGAGTGGATCTGGGTCTCTCTGTGCGTACCCAAGGATTATATAGGAGCAATTTCTGAGGCTAACTGAGGGGTGCTGGGAGTTGTAGGTTGCTTTTCGCTCTAAACATGGAGTTGCACGCTTAAGCTTTCATGCTCAGTAGGCCACTGGTTTGATATTAAATTTAAAACATGTTTTAGGAATGGAACCAATATTATTGTGTTTGGACTGTAGCATGACATTTTTGTTTAAATAAAAAATTTCAACCTAAAAAAAAAAATTCAACCTAAGCTGTGGCCAAGTTCCAGGAAGCAGCATGTGGACAGTGGACTGATGGCCTTTCAGTCCATAGCCACAGGCCCATGTGAGGGCAGGACTACATAGGCAGAGCAACTTCCTTTTGGATTATACCCAACGGGCTGGATCCAGGAGCTGCCCTCGTCGAGAAGGAGCACGCGACTCATGCATGGTCCCCCATGTAACTCTTGGCCGTCCCTCATTTTCTGCCCTGCCCCACACCATAGCTCATCCCATTCATCAGGATCTCCTGGCTCTTCATGGAGCATTTTTAGTGGGATGGAGATACTGCCATGGGGGAAGGGGGTGTGGAAGTCCAGGTTCAATAGTGTTGGTGATCCAGTGAGAATCTCTGTCCAACCTGAAGCTGTTTTGTGGCTCATGCCTAAGTGGAGATAAGAGGTGACTGGAATTTGGAGGACAGACTGATGGGAATGGGAATGATTTGAGCAGACACAAAGACTGTTGGTTTTCACCCAGATCTAATGTTTATTTAATGTTTTCCTAATTGTTAAGCTTTGCAACTCACATTCAGCAAAATGGGATTGACGGAATCCAGTTGTCCCACACGGAACAATTTGGTAGCTACTTACACTCATAAATGCTTCTTGCAGGCATGGCACTGAGCTCAGATGTTCCAAGGAGATAACATTTATACCTGTTACTTGTATCAATTAATTTCAAGTTCAGGTCTAATTTCTGTTTCTCTGTGTGTGCTTCCATAGAGGCCTAAAGGCCCACAGGATTGCCAACAAGACCCCTTACAAGTGTGTCTTCTCGATGAGGCAGTTATGTATGTAATATGAAAAATGAACTTACTAGGTTCTGACTTATGAGCTTTTGCACTGTAACTATTACCTTGCCCCTGCTGGAGGAATCCTCTTCCGAGGTTGACCTAGAGCTTCCTGAGATGGCTGTGGCTGGGGAGTAAGCTGCTTCAGTGGACCCTGGAGCTGACCAGAAACATCTGTGGCCTTCTGGAGGCAGCGCTTCAGATCCTGCTTCTGAGTCAGGGTGGGGGGTGCTGAGCCATCACCCAGCCCTTGAGAACAGGGGGCCTGAAGGTACAGACTAAGACTGTACCCAGGAAAAGGCACGTCCACTTGCTGTAAAGGAGTCCTCATGCGCAGGACCCTCCTTATGAGATGGGCATTTGCAAAAGGGACCGTAGTGGACTGGGCTGTGGGAACGCAAATGATACAGAATCATAGATGAGAGAGTCGGAAGGGGCTGAGATGGTCATCGAGCCAAACCTTCTGCTTGGTGCAGGACTACAAGTCTTTGTTCCGATCTACCCTCTACTGGAAGAGCACCTTACCTCAGCTTCTCATGTCTTGAAGGCATATACCTTGGGCCTTGCTCCGAAACTTAACTTTTGTGCTACTGGCATTTGGACCTTTGCTTGACTCTTTCTGTTTCCTTGTGTTTGGACCTTGATTGTGCCTCAGACCTCCCTCTGGGAGCTCTTTCCCTTGCCTGGTAATACTGTGCACTTGACCGTTACCTTTGTACTGTTTATTTCTGGCTTGAACTGCTTTCTTGTTGGCCTGGCCTCTTTATTGATCTGCCATTGGATTTGCCCCTCAGTTGCCTTAATACAGAGACTGACCCAGCTACAACAGAACATCCACTTAATTATAATTATCCGGCAGACAAGCGAGTTCTTCTTTCTGTGAACAGATCTATGGAGACATTTCGGTCGTTTTCAGCTGATGCGGCATGGTGGCAGAGCCTATGCTTTACTGGTGTCATGTCATGTCTTCATGTCAGGTGGGACTGGGACAGGAGCACAGCTCTGTGGGAGAGCCCATGCACTGCGTGCATGAGGTACCTTAGTCAGTCCCTGCCAACTCCATTTAGGACTAGGAAAGAATTCCCTCTGAAATCAAGAAACCAAGAGGATCTGCTGCCAGTCAGTGCCAATACTGAGCTAAATGGACTGCACAGTAGAAGTGAGCTTCCTATATTTCTGAACTGTGGGAAAACGCCACTACAAATGGAGAAAAGCAAGAATCCAAGAAAGGGCACGCCGATATGATGGCTACAGTGTAACTGTCAGGGTGATCACACAACTGATGGTACCCAATGTGTGTTGGGTTGACATCAACCCTAAAGACACTGGAAATTTGAATAGCTTTTTAGCATCTCTTGGAAAAGTGTGCTCAATATGTCTAAACTTTCACATCAGTGTGAGCTCCAGAGAAAGAAGAGAAAGAAAGGACGTGAAGTTCTGCAGTCTTGCCTCTGTGCTGTGCTAGCCTTGAGACTGAGCACAATAATGCTAGTGGGGGATTAACAAAGGGTTGTTTGGGCTCTTGGGGTGTTGACATGCCAGGGATCTGAAACTGGCGTGTATAAGACATGTCTGAGAATAGCAACAGCAAACCCATATGTAATTTCAGCAGGTTATTGCTGCGAACATGCAGCTCTTAATTTGAAGATCGCATGTAAGGCCTTAAAAAGTTCATGTCTGTAAAAATTACCAAAATATTGTGATAAACTATTATGACACATGATAAGCATGAGTGGAGAATGAGAGGTGATATACCTCACACAATGAATAGGCCTAGTATTGATATGAACGAGGCCTGTAACGACTCCTAAGCATGTGTAACTAAAAGAATCCCATATTCCCTCCTTTCCCCCTCCTTCGGACTCGAAGCAGAAACGCAAAGAAGTTGTGGTGTACCGGTTAAGCGTGCAGGACTGGGACTCAGCAGATCTGGGTTCTAGTCTCTGCTCAGGTATTGGAGCTGGTGGGGGGTCTTTGGGCCAGTCACACTCTCAGCCCAGCCTTCCTCACAGGATTGTTGTTGTGGGGATAAGGTTAAGAGGAGGAGGAGAATTATGCAAGAGTCCTTGCAGTCCTTGAAAGGGAAAAAAGGTGGATAATAAACAAATACATAAATAAGCAAGCTCCCAGGGCAAGGCATTCCCTCCCACCTCCTCTTCCTTCTCCTGCTGCTAAACACACACATATACAATATTGAGTATTGTGTGTGTGCATTTGATAGACCATATTTAATATAGAACACATACAGTGCAGGAATGTTGCAATGGATTCTGTTTCAGATTTTTACATTTTGACTGAATACATACCATTTAAGGAACAGTCTTTTTTATGATACCTTCCAAAGACTAATCCCAATAACCTCCAGAGAAACCACCAAAGGAACAAAATTTTATATCCATATCTCAGCACATCTTTCATTTTCCTATTTCACAGAGAAGACTGACATAAAAGGAAGCCAACTGTTTTATCACAAGCTGTTGTGTTTCATCTGAATCTAGCGTAGTGCAGTGCTCATGTGTGAGTTTTGACAGCTGATCTGGATGAAGGGTGTGGGGGTGTATGTGAGTGAGAGAGAGAGAGACAGGGAGTGAGCGAGCAAACGAGAGAGAGAGAGGCTACATGAAAAAAGGTTCAACACCTCAGGGGCCGTTCATCTATGTTGCAGCCAATTCAAGACCAATTTTAATTAAAAAAGAATCATTTCCTGTCCAAAAATGTTCAGGGTGTCAGAGAAAACTGGGGAGGGGCAAGGCTCATCTTGCAACCATCTCTACCACTTTTAACGAAGCCCAAGCAGCAGGTGCCATGAATATGTGTTACTGTCTGAGACAGTGCTGCTCACGTGACCATTCAGCCTCCTCCTCCTTCTCCCCAAAGTACAACACTCTGCATCACTACACATTACTTGCAGGCATTACAAAAGTAGCAAATGCTCTGCTCTATTCCTTAACCTGTGCCCGTCAAGCAGCAACTGTATTTGGGGGGAAAATGCCCCCACAGCTGTGCCCCACAGACAAAAAGGGGCTCCAGGGTACACCCTCCATTAAACAAACTTAGAGCAGACCCACTGAAATCAATGAGCCAATCCTGGCTCATGCCGGTTCTGTCTATTTCAATGGGTCTGTTCTAAGTTGAGTAAGTCTGGAGCCAACCTTATATCCTTTTTTCTCTGTCGACTGAAAATCAGCTGCTTCAGCTCCTTTTTCATCTCGTTTAGGGTTGAGGGAAAGGGTTGTGACTACACAAACAGCAAGAAGGTGGGAGGCGGGGAATGGAACCAGTCTTTTTCCTAACCTTCTTCCTGTTCCTGCCTCCTTTGCTGTTTTGCTTTCGAAAAACACATCTGGGCAAGAATAAGGCAGCTGAGCCCCAGGTGCAGTTCAGGCCTCTGCAGTGAAACCTCCCAGCACAGGCCCGTCCGTTAGGACTGCCTGCTCTGCTCAGCACTCTTGTGCTCCCTGCCGGCCTCTGACTTGTGCTCCTCCCAAGGTTCAACTCACCAAGGTAGAACACGTACAACATACTGGGGATGCTTTGCGATTGGAATGCCGTACTTCGGTTTTACAAATACAAATCAGCCAGCGGCTTACTTGAGGAAACTGCAGTCTAGACAGAAAACAATGGAAGTGGACTCACTGCTCACGTGAGTCACCCCTTGGCTACTGAGACAGATTTTCGTCAAACTTCTCGTCTTTAGAGCTACAAAAAGGTACTTAATGTGCAGCCGTGTTTGCGGCTGTGAAAAAAGAACACCCAAGGCCTTGAAAAGAGGCAGCCAGCAAAGGCCAAGTGTGTGCAGCAATCTGTTCCCACAGCAGCCAGCCCAATGCCTACGGGAAGACCAGGAGTGGGACATGATTGCAGCAGAAGGATCCCCAGCAAGGAGCGGTCAGGGCACACACGGCCTCTGGCACCAGAAGTACTCTTGCGCCTGTGCCAGCACCTCTGCAAGCCACCCGTGTGGGCAAATACTGTGAAGAAGTCATCTCAGGGATGACCATGACCTTGGCAGTGCCACGAGCAAAAGAGCAGAGGTGTGGAGGAGGAGAAGGGCAGTGGCTGGTTTCTCCATCTTTCTTCCCTCGAGGAGCGTCTCCTCTGCCACTGCCACCTCCTCCTCCTCTCGTGCGCTCTGCCTGCCCAGAGTGAAATCAGTGCCAGCCCCCCGTGCTTCGTGCCTTATAGCCACTTAGCAACATGGCCTGCTGAAGCGTTCGGAACTTGGGACACTTGTGATAGTCACTAGTCAAGAACCGCTTGCGGCTTTAGTCCTAAGGATACTAGTGGTCAGTTGGGGTGAATTCTAAATAAACCTGTTCCATGAAAAGCTTCACTTTTAAAGCTAGCATATGACGATTAAATGTTCTGGGTTCTCTGAAGGCCTGTGAAGGCAACTGAACTAGAGCTCCTTTCTGGAATTTGCCCTTAGCTGTTAGCCTTTGGGAGTGTGAATGCTGCTCTTATCGTACCAAGTTGCTTTCTGGCTACATTTACAGCTTGATTATTTTTCTCCTTTTGGTAAGCACCCTGGAATGTGAAGGATGGGTCATACATTTGGAAAGCGATCATTTTGCTTTGGCCCACTTCTTGAAATGGCGAAACACCAGCTGGATAATGTGTTTGTGCGCTGATTCAGCTTTGCCCCACGCCTTCCTTGGACAATTGCATTGCCCAGTTAGTTGGCTTCATACTTATGGGGCAGTATCCTGCGTTGCCACTGTGCCTCTGTTACTTCTATGCCGCTAGAAGTTCCTGAGACAGCTGCAGAACTAAATGGAAACTAGCATCCAGAATGGGCAGGTCAGTGGAGCTCCTTTCACTGAACCGTCTCATTCCAGACACTCGTGTGTCTGCTCGTTTCTGATTTGTGCTGGAATCACTACTTTCTATTGCACTGCTGGCCCATGTGCCTAGTGCAGGGACAGCACAAGACACTACCCACAGGGTTTGAAGTTTGGGTCCCCAAGAGACACTCTAGATGCTCCTAGGATGGCTTAGATTCCCAGATTTGAGACTGGAACAGTGTTCCGATCTCGAAAGTGGGGATCCCCACTTAGATTCCCTGTCCCCTCTTATAGCCAATGTGGGGAAAGAGAGACGCACCAGCTACTTCTCTGAGTCATGAAAGTTACCTTGGAGAAGGGACATAGGGGGCAGGGAAGGGAGGGGAGGAGACCAGCATTGCTGAAATCCAGCACATCCTGGCAATGCTGCAGCTTCCGTCATTCCTCCCCGCCCTGAAATGGGCTGTCCAGCTGCTCTGCAGATCATCCTTCACCTCTCTGCTTCTCCCGCCCTGTGTGGGATGGCCGCAGTCCTCTGCGTTTGAAGGCAGCTTTATTGGACCAACTGAGACTGCAGAAGGCTTAACGCAGGCTCATCGCTTTCCAGGGATTGGTCAGGCTAACTAGCCACTTCTTTATTTGCTCCGTCTTTAAATTATTCAGTAACCAACGTCCTCTGATTCAGATGGGTCTGTTTTAGCTGTGACTAAGTCTGGATCCAACCCAGTATGTTTTGGAGAATTATTCAACCTTTCTGCTCATTGGTATTGCTCAGCAGAATGTGTGACTCAGGTAATCATTGCTATGCCTAGCAACAATTCCAGCAATCAAGGTGAGAAAAAATGCCACTGTGATCATGGGGATTCTTGCCTGCCTTAGTGGGTAACTCTCTGTTCTGTTCTCTTCTGTTTCAGAGAGTCCAATAAACTGTTTTGCAGGTTTTCGGTTCGAAGGATGACTTCAGTGGAACATGCTATATGCTTCGCATGGGAACCAAGGGTTTTTTCAAGGAAGCCTGGGGAATAATGGGATATCTGTTCATAGACACCAAAATGGTGTGGTACATTAAGCTTCGAATAGGACAGAAACAAGATTCACCAGTGTCTGATGAGCTGACATCTCCTTTAATGAGAACAAAATGGAGAAGGTTCTGTAAAGTTCCCACTGGGGAAAATGAAAGAAGGTTTTGCAGTTCCAAGCTAAGTACATGAGACAGAAGGATGCAGCCTCTGGTATTATTCCTGTCACCTTGAAAAGCTCTATATTTACTCCATGATATTTAGCTTGGTATGGTCTTGCTCTTGCTGTCAATGAGCTAACTCAGACAAAATCATGGGATTCTTTTCTGAGTTCAGAAAAGGACAGCTTCTTGGAATGGAATTTCTGACTGAGTTTCTTCAGAAAGAAATGAGGAAGCAAAAGGAAGCCAAGAGCATCCTTCCTGTCCCCACATCAATCTTTTTGTTCTCCAAATGCTGAAATGTTTTAGGTGAGCTTTTCAAAGGCCACTTTCCTTCCAAAGAGAGAGAGCACAGCAGATTTTGAGAAAACATCATACTGTCTAAGAAGGAATGAATGAGAAAGAGCAGTGGATTCCTCAAGGCACACTTCAAGGTAGTGCTCCAGGCTCCAGCAATCTCAGACTATCCAGCCAGTTTCTGTTCAGTATGTTGCCTTCCAGCTTGCAAGAACATCCAGAACTGTCTCCATTGACTGCTTCTTCAGCCCAAAACAATCCCTCCGTGGCCTGTACATCCATGTTGAAGTCTATGAGCAGGTGACCTCTGTGCCTGGCTTACTTTGCTGTCCAGGTGCTGTGGATAGGCAGCTTCAAGGCTCAGCTTCTCCTTCTCATGGTTCTTCATATCAACCCAGACCCAGAATGGATAGACCACCAAATAAAGGAAGGGTAATAATAACTATAAATCACACAAAGAATTTTAGTTATTGAGTGGTATAGGCATGCAATACATTGATAGGACGCGCTCCAAAGGAGCCAAGCTCAAGGAGCCAAGGTTCAATTTGGATGCCAGGAAGCACTTCCTGACAGTCAGGACCCTGAGGGTGTGGAATGGGCTTCCACGGGAGGTCCTTGAGGCCCCATCGGTGCAGGTGTTCAAGGATAGGCTGGACGTCCACATGGTGGGCATGTTGTGAGCGGAGCCAGCTGGAGCCGGGGGTCAGACTAGATGGCCCAGGAGGCCCCTTCTGACTTGCTCTGTTTCTATGTTTCTATAGATAAAATAAACATACATACCACTGCAGTCTAAGAATTCATGCCTGGTCTTAGTGCCACCGCTGTCTTTGCTGTCTGGACAGTCTTGCTACATGATCAAAAGATGAAATAGACTTTTCATTTCAGCATCACTGTGGAGTTCACAGTTCTTCTACTAGTAGCACTAGTAAAGGAAGTTTGGAAAGTGTGATTCATTCAATGAAGGAGGAGAAGATGCAGGCAACTGTCCAGAAGATGAGGAGATGAGGACCTCCCAGTGGTTGTGATGTAGCACCTCAGCATATCCACCAGATGAGACATTGCACCCTCAAGATGGACCTTTCCATTAAGGTGTGAAAAGCCCACCTCCAGTGGCAGTCCCATGAAGCCTAAGCAGCTGGCCCAGGCACAGCTGGTGGACCTGAGAGAAAGGATGGACCCTACAGGTGAATGAATTAAACAGGAACCACCAGGGCAAGAGGACCCATGGTTCAGTGTGTCACTGCCTTGGGTCCTCCCATATCCAGTTTGTCTAAGAGAGCAAGATGCCTGGAAATCATCTTATAATAATTTCTGCTGTATTTTCAAGTTGCTTAGCACAAACTAGTGCTGCACTGGAATCCATTCTTTAGTTTCCTGAATCTTTTATTCCCTTGTAAAAGAAGATTCTGGCTTTTCTGCCTCATTCTTTAGAATTTATTTTAGAGGTGACTTACTTTACTGTTAGGAGGTGGCCAAGGGCACCGTGTGCTGCTTCTGCTTTCTGGCACATGTCCTTCTCTCCACCTTGCAGTCTCCTCAGCTGCTCATGGTGCAAAGAAGCCCCGGGGCAGGAGTCACCTTGGAATAGTTTCCCTGGGGCTTTCCTTGCACGATGGGAAGCCTGCACACCATTCGGCCCCCTCATACCTAGCAGAGCCACCCAAACCCCACCCAAGAGAACTTTACTGAAATTTTCCTTTCCTTTGATTTCTTCCCACTCACCCCAGAAAAGCAATGTCCTTTCTATCAAACTGAATGGGAACAGGAAAAAAAGACAAGAAATGTGGAAGACATTTTCTGAACAGCACTGCAAAGCACAGGGCAAATAATCAAACTTGGGAAATGTTCTCTCTCTCCTGAAAAAAAGAAGAAAGCTAGATATACATTGTAATAATGTTTTTATTCCATTTTTTTCCATAAACAGTTCAAATTCTTTTGACCCTGACACTAAGGTCAAAAATTTAAGTAGCTTCTTGTAGTATTGAACCTCTCTTGGAAAAGGGCTGCTGGTCTTGCCTTGTTCCTTTTCTGTCCAAAGACTACCTGAGGCTCCAAAAGGAATCTGTGGCAGTCGGGGGAAAAAAAGCCTCAACACTTGCCTCCATCTTGGCTTGGAATGTGGGGCTGCACTGGACCTTGCATCAGGCTGCTCTACTTTCATTTCCAGGAAAGAAAAATTAATTTGGAGCTTTGTTGCAGTAGAGCTTGTTGAATCTCTTTTCAAATATAATTTCTGCAAAATCTTCCTTAGAATGTGCGCTTCCACCAAGAATGAACTAAATAATGTATTCCCTTATAAAATGATTTTCCTATACTGAGAAAGGAAAGAGTGAAGTGAATGAAGTATGATATTGGATTAAGAAAGTGGCAGGAAATCTCGGAATCGCAGAACCAGGAGGATGTACATTTGGAGTCAAACGGAAGATGCTACACTCAGTTGCAGAAGCTTATTGGAAGAACACCTGGGAATCCCTCTTTGACAGAGGAGAAACAACAGTGTGCTTGGGTAACCAGTATACAGAACGGGCTACAAGTTTCCAGAGCATAGACAGAGTTTTATATAAGTTGCAGTTCATATACACAGTTTCAAGGCAGTGATAAGATTCTGAATGGATGGGAAGGCAAGGACAATGGGGAATAATACAGAAACATTGGGAAATCATTATAGGCACCAGGAAAAACATCATGAGCCATCAAAGGCTTGAGTGACAGATAACAAATGAAATAATCAGGAGTTACAGAAATATAACAGGTTTAAAATGTTGTGGATTTTGCAATCAGAGATACAAAATTCCGTAAGACAAAGCATGAGCTGGCTAGGCATTTTTAAATTGCAAAGGAAGTACAAGCTGTTTTTCCTTTTTCTCAAAGAAGGCACTAGAAAGGAAAAAAAACTGCAGATGGGGGAGGGGAGGTAAGGGCACTGCTGCCAAATTTTATATTAAAGAACACGCAAAAGCATATTGTTTTATTTGAAGATTTATTTGGACTTTCCCAACAAATGCTAGAAGGAGGAGTGGGCCAGGGCAAGGCTCATGATTCATGCAGCTGACCCAGCCACTCGAGGCTATGGCTGTGTTGCAATTTCTCAGAATTTTGAAGAAATAGCAGGACAGCACCACCATTTTTTCATGGTGAACAGGCTGCCAACACAGGAATTGGGCACTAGTTTCTGGCATAGAGGGGGAAATATTATAGAAAAATAAAGACACCAGGTCACTGTCAATTCTAACATTTCCCATACCATCTAGAATTTTATCCACCTCTGGAGAATATGTGGTACCATCCCACCCACATGCCCCTTTCACTGCTCAGAAACAGAGTTGAGAATTTTGAGAGGCCAGTTTAGTTCAGCCCAAGCTTGGGCAATTTTGTCTGCAGACTGACTTTCAGCCTTGCGCTGTCAGTTCATCGATCTATCTAACATAATATCATCTGTTCTGACTGGCAAAGGCTCTCCAGAGCCTCAGCAAAGAGCATTTTCCATTACCTGCTACCTGATCCCTTTACCTGGGGAGACCAGGGATTAAACTGGGGTCTTTCTACAGGCAAACCATGGGCTTTGCAGCCAAGTGACGCCAGTCCTTCTGGATGCACACGCACAGTGCTTCTGCACCACAACTGCATCACAGAATAGCTGGCAGCTGCTGGCAGTTCTGATGGAAGTTGTGATATCCAAATGTCCCAGGCAAGCCGTGTTTGTTTGAATAGTGTTTTGCAATTTCTTTGTGCAAGTGTACGGGCCATTAGTCATATCCTGGTAGCGCAGATATATTGGTGCATATGTCTCGAGACATAACTCCCAAGTTGAATTCATCACTGGCATGCATTAAAAAGTGCTGGCTTTATATTAGCGAGACCCTTGCTTGTAGTTCAGCCTGAGGTCATAAATATAATGAGTCTAGCAGACTGAGCACTGTCACCAGGGAAGCTGAGCTGCTGCTGTGGAACCATCACACTTCATTATGGGTGCAGAGGAGTCCGAGTGCTATAGACAGCTTGATTTCAGCTTGCTCCACAAATTGAAGTCTCCTTCCTTTCAGAGAGATGTCCCTTAAATGCACCCACTTTCTTTTAATAGAGATGTCCCTCCCAAACAACCTAAGAAGCATGATGCTTTTAATTTAGACATTCTATGAATAAATGCATGGAGACTGAGTTTCATATGCATCACTCCATAAACAACCCCAAATTCTAAGGAATTGCTTTGTAACATTAAAAACAAATCTGAGCAGAAAATGATGAATTCTTCTCTGTGTCTCAGCCTTTTAAATCACATTCTTTTCTGTTCAGCTTAAAAGGAAGAGTCAGTCCCCCAATGGCATAGATATGGCAGAGCACTGGGGAGTGAATGGGTGTGATAAATTTCTCGGAGAAGGACTTTTGTCTCACTAATTTTCATTTTAGCAGCATTGCACTGTCTTTCTGCCACTAGCTCTGGCATCTTTGTACAGTCATGATGTAAACTTCAATACATTATTGTCACTGAAGAATATAAAGTGAAATTGAATGCTAGTAAGCATAAAGAAAATGCAACAATAGTTCTCCCATTTAGTCCTTGACAGATTAGAGTTAATGGATTATTCATAGACTTTCAGCTCATAACCAAGGCTCAATTTTTGCTTTAACTATTTCTCTCTTAAACTGTGAACATGCTTAGATGCTATTATTTTCTTCTGGGGATTTAATAAGCACCATCAGAATGCCAGTTGGAAATGGCAGCTTTGAGTTTACCTGTTTAGAGTTCAGGTATATACTTCAGGTGGTAAACAGGGTCTGAATCAGGGACATACAAGTTTGGTTTAATCTGGTCCATCTATGTTTCATGGATCAAAAGGCTTCTTTGAGTCTGTCATCCAGTCACTGATGGATTTGGATTTTTCTTGCCTCTCAGAAAGTATGCAAAATGCTGCCACAGTTTATGGAACTTTTGCTGGAATGTAACATTTTGGGTGCTTTTCTTAGGTCACCGTACAATTGATGAGCAGTGCGCGCACATCGAAAGACTTGCAATGCAGCAGAAACTGAAGAGAGATCAGAGATGTATAAGATGCGTGCATTTTAAGTGATGTATTTTTCATAATACTTGAGTATTATTATAGACTAAATTTGCAATCAGTTTCAGATGGTAAAAAGCAGTCCACGAGTCTACAGAGTCTGCATGGCTTGGGAGATGCTGACTAGGGGATTCTAGAGTTTGGATTCACAGAAATCCAAAGCCATTTTAAACAGTTTCAAATATCACCAGCACCCCTAGTTCAACGTGGAAAAACAGTGGGAGAGTTTGCATGTTTGGCCACTTACAGCTGTTTCTTATGTCATATAAGTGAGCAGAGTAAAGTATGAGTAAGAAGCCCAAAGTTCTGCTGTGACAACTTTTGCTGTCTTGCCAAATTATGTTTCAGGAACTCGAGTAACTGCACCTAAAATCCACCAGCTGTAGTCCACACACATTGTTTTTGTGAAGAGACACATGTTAAGTTGAAAAAACATCTAAAAATAATATATTCACCATCTATAATTTGACACAGCTGGTCCAATATTCAGTTCTGAAACTGAACCAGCTGTAAAATTCTGAAGAACCCTGAATTTCACCAGAAGGGTGCCTATTATTTTGGAATTTCCATTTCCTTAGGAGTCATTGGTGAGAGAACCAGAAGTTGTCCTGAATCAATTTTAAAGGGGGCAATGTAGAATGCATGGTTCTGAGACCATGAATTGGGCACATGAATCAAAATATTTAGGAAGACCAACCTTGTCAAACACAGTATCCTCTCTACCTTGTCTATCCCACAGATGCATTTTCAGCAGGAGGTGTAAGCAGGCAGAAACCAAGAATTCCAAGCAAAAGTTATAATTAAAGTAACAACTTTTTATAGCATTCTTTGCTGCATGCAATTATTGGCCAGTTTCCAAATGGAGGAGTTGGAACTTGCCCATCTCATGTCTTGAAAGCTCTAACAGCAATCTGCTCCACTGGGCTTTATCACACCATTACTTTGCTCCAAACCAGTCTTTATAGGTGGCTTCAGCTGCATTTTAAGGATTGCCTTTGTAGAAATGGCAGAGTGCAAGCCTTTTATCATTTATTTATGTATTGCATTTATATACCCAATAGCTGAAGCTCTGTGGGTGGTTTGCTGAAAACATACAACATACACTAGACAAATGTAAAAGCTTAAAACCACCTCTATAAAATAGATAGTGGTAAAAGTCCAAGAACAGCCTAGCAGCAGTGAAAGACTTAAAATGCAGTGAAGAATTCAAAACCACAGAGATGGACAGACTAAAATTCCTGGGAAAATAAGAAGAAAAGAGCTCCGCGTAAGTGGCAGGTGAGCCTCTCTGGGAAGTCACTTCCACAACTCAGGTGCCACAACAGAAAAGGCTCTCTCTTGGTAGCCTTGGCTCTCTCTCAATTTCTTTGGCAGGGGCTCCCATGGAAAAATGGCTGAGGATGACTTTAGGCTCTGGGCAGGTATATCTGGACTGCCCTCACCTCCAGAGTATCTGTTCACTGCCACGGTTGCCAGCTGCTACAACTCCGTCTTGTTCCCTCCCACTGCCAACATTGTCTGGGTCAGAATGAGGTGCAGGTGGCAAAGCAGGAAGTGAAGTGAGGAAGTGAAGACATTCTTGACAGTAATTTCCTACTAGGATGGGCGTCTCCAGCATGTGCTCAGCCATGTCTGCCCCTCAAACTAGCACTGGTCTGTGATACCGAAAGGACCATCTCTTCCGATTCAATCTGGTGTCCACTGAGCATTTTGTTCCAGTGAATAAGCATGTGGGAAAGAACCTCCTTTATAATACTGCCCATCCCATGCTGGCTGGGAATGATAAGAGTTGCAGTCCAACATCTGGAGAATATCACAGCGGGGAAAGCTGACCTCTGCTATGGAACGCCCTGCGCCTGGAAATCTGTCCATCTCCCTCCATTATGACATTCCAGGGGGAAATGAAGACCTTTTTTATTTTATGAGGCCTTGGGGGTTGTATAGTACTTTAATTATTTTCTCCTAAGAAAATATTTTAGTATGCTGTATGTGATTGAGAGATTTATTTGTTTATTTTCATTTTTAAGCTGCCTAGTAACAAAAGTTTTGTGAGTGGATTCCATAAAGCTAAAAGAAAACTGCCACAGTGAGATCCACTACAACAAACAGCATGAGGGAAAAAAGGAAAATATACCAAAAAAACTATTAAAATCTAAAATCTAGATTTCTATTATATGCATTGTTTACTGTTGTGTTGTGTAGTTTACTCTTGATGCTATCAGCCTTGGGCACGTTTGATAAGACAGGAGGGCAGGATATAATGCAAATAGATGGATAAGATCCATCAGTTTTTCTCAGGCTCAGTTCCTAAGAGATTCCTTGGGCAGCTAAAATCTATCTGAATTGCCTTGAGATGTCATCCAGGGTTATTGCTCTCACTGAGGAAAAGGTTGCCAGTTTATTCAAGAACTCAACAGGTAATTCACCATTTCCCTTCCTTAGAACAAATCCAAAGTTAGATGTTATCTTTTATATATAAATTGTGATTCCATTTCATTCTGTGTTTTATTATCTGCTTGATTTCTTCTAGGGTTTATTTTGAAGAAGCATATGAGTGTGCCGGATGGGTTTCCCTTTAAATATTATATAGGACAATGCTGAAATGTTCAACTTTGGATCACATAAATCATTGCGGGAATTGAGTATTTTTTTCTCCTGGGTAATGAAAAATCATGCATAAATAATGCCCAGTTCTTTTTCCTCTTACGAACATTTGAAATTGTTTTCCATCTACAAGTTTTGTCCCCAGCTCTGAAAATGATGTTGTATTTTTACACTGTTTTCTCTGCTGTGCCAGTTTCAGTGGTCAGTTTGTCTGCTTATAGATAGCTCTGCCCTTCAGCAGCCCAGTCACAGGATGTGGATAAATGAGAGTGGAGCAACATCTCTGCTGGCTGCTAATTCCCACATGCAGCAGCCTGGAAGAAAACAGACCTAGATGCCACCTAAGTGCAAACACACAGGGACTGGGCTTGAGTGACATGGCAAGCAACCAACGAAGACAGTCGACAGTTGGCGGTTGTGCCGCTCCAGCCCAGCACAAATTTCCTGCCGTGGGGGTTCCCCCTGCCCAAGTTAAGAACTTGTGGAGTGTCCATGGTTGTGTTGTCGAAGCCCAGACAACTAATCCCACCACAGGGAAGGACCTACGGCCAGTGACTTGCTCAGCAAGAGTACAGGAAGCCCCCTGCTGCTCACCCTGAGCTACCCCTGACCACTGACAGGGCCAATCACTCTGTGAGTGACCAAGGGGCATTACAGGGTGGCTACTACTGACTTCACCACGTGATGTTGATCCACAGCTTTTTTGACATTTGGGGGGCATTTTGGGTGTGTGTTTAGCTCAGTTAGAAGCAGCTTTCTGGCAGGGCCACAGGCTGCCCCTTCAAAGTGTTCCAGTGGTACCTTAGAGGGACTCCCTGTGGCTGCCCAGTATTTTTCTTCATGGACAATGTTTTTTCTTTTTAGTTCCTTTAATGCAAATGTACTTGCTCATGTAGACATGCAGCGAATCAGAAGGGGTCTCATGGGCCATCTAGTCTGACCCCCGGCTCCTAGTTGGAGGAGTTCAGGCTTCAGCTGGGGCAATGTGTGCTCACCTTGGCCATTGCAACAGCAGAGGCTTGGAAACCCCTCCCCTGGCCCAGGATAATGTTGATAGGTCAGAAACCCGAACTGTGATGGATCTTGTGCTGAGAAAGGGTTGCTTCCTGTGATTTCCCCCTTTTCTCTCTTTTCTATATGTTTTGCATTGTGTGTTTCAGAACACAGCCTAAGCAGCATCACTGGGAATGGAATGCAATGGTAACAGTTTTCTTATGTATGACTTAAGGAGGGATTCTGTCTCCACTCAGCAAGACCCTCAACTGCCCCCCCCCCACACCCCAGTATCCTTAGGGGAACCACTTTTGCATGTTTGCCTGATTAACCTGCGGCTGAAAATGCATCCTTCTTTTTTAAAGCGTTGAATTAGGATGCATGTTCTTCTCCCTAGTCAGCCATAAAGCTCACTGGGTAACTTAGGGCCAGTCGTTGATTCATAGCCTAATCTACGTTGTGTGAAGGTACAGTGGGATGAGAGACACAGGTTAAGTAAGCCACCTTAGGAGAAAAAAGTGGGACACAGTGATTCCCACAACTCACTGTCAAAATTTGGGGCCCTTAAAAATGACAGACCTTGGGGAAAAGTGAGTGGATTTGTAGTGCAAGATACCTTTGAGTATGTCCTAGTTAAAATCCCCTTGAGGAGGGAAATGATCAAACAATGCTAGGAATCGTAAACTTTGTTTGTTTTGCTAAGGAACTGAGGTGCAGGGTAATAGGATTTAGCTCTATTGCATACCTTTGACTTGAGCTGCATTAGCTACATCTGTTATCAGTTAAATGGCTCGTAAGGTGAAGCCTCGTAAGGTGAAGAGGTCGCTCCAGTGAGGATGGCAGAGACCCATCCTTCCTATTCCTTGATGGAAGACTGATGTTTGCCACTTCTGTGCTGTCGATGCATCCTTGCTCATGATCCCAGGCAGAGCACCCAAGGCCACAGTGTTTTCCAGATGTCTCCTTCACAAGCCTCGTCCTGTTCTTATATACTCTCCTGGCTCCTGACTTGGGCCAGTTCCTTGATTACGGCTCTGCTCTGATCCAACTCCTGGACTTGCTTATATGCTTATATGCTGCCCTGCCTCCGCCTCTGTTGCCTGGGTCCCAGAGCATCTGCCTTGCCTCCTGCTGTCCATGGCCCAGTTCCTGACAGTGTGAGCAAAGTACTGGGGGAAAGGGAGATTCCTCTGAGGAGCTACTTCGGTCTACCTCCTCCTTCGGACACTCTGCCCAAGCCATGGGTCTCCAGTCTGGGCCAAATGAAGCCTCCGTATTGGATACTCCTAACTGTCCAACATGGAGGCTTCTTTCCTTCACTATCTTTAAGGCTGAAATCAAGGTTTAAACATCCCCGATTTCTCCTACTTTAGAAAGGGGGGCAGCAAGATTTGGGAGCTGAGGGACACTTTTTGAAAAGTACAAACTGTCCAGGATACCTCCACAAACTGGCTGCTGTGGGAAACATGACAAAGAACAGTAACCTGCCTGAACGACTGCGTAGCAGGGAGAGGTGGGCTGAATCCACAGCTGCCTGTAACTATTTCATGGCAACCTCAGCTGACAATAAGGAAATGTGCTTACAAAGGGAAAGAAAAGAAATGGGAGAACAGGGCTGGGCTGGTACTTGAGGGCACCACCACATGGCCTTCTCGTGCTTTAGAAGCTGGCAAGCAACACTAAAGATGTGCATAAATGAGATTTTAAAAATGCAGCAGGTGGAAGGAGTGATCCTGTGGCCCCTAGACAGTGTCTGATGGCCAATAGGATTTTTCAGGTTCCTGGAGGGCTGGAGCCCTGGTGCAGGGCTGGAGACTGTGTTCTGACTTCAGAACTGGGAGCTGGAGTGCTGAGTTGACCCCGTTTTTCTGCCCCATTGCAGCTGGTGTGGAAGGAATCACACTGGCTGGACTCCAAGGTCATCCTTCTGTATTCCAGAGAGGAAAGAGTGGAGCATTTTGGTGATGCCAGGATAGGAGGTATCCTGACACCTCCCAGCCTCCTCTTCTTGCCTTCTGAGATGCTCCAGCTGGAAAAAATGGGGAAGAAAAAAAGCCCTGTCTAATGGGTTATGTGGCGCTGGAGTACACTACTCCTCCTGTGCTGCATTGGGTGCCCAGAAGCCTCCGAGTTCAGGGGCTTACTGGCATCCCCCCAGGACTGTGTCCTAAGCTCCCATCCTGCCCAAGGAGTAAATCCCATTGAACACAGTGGGACTAACTCCAAGTAGACATGCATAGTATTATGTGGCTCGGTGGCTGCCCATTGGTTCCTGTGGAGGCCAAGAAAAGGATTGTCTCCAGATGACCAGGAGGACAGGCAGGAAGACAGCTGAGTTGTTATGGGCCAGTGTGCCACACGTGGCTAATGCAGCAATCTGATGTGACCTTGCTTGGGAGCAAGTCCCCACCGATTCCATGGGGCTTAACTCCAGGTAGACATTCACCCAAGTAGCTTGTGCTGCAAGATCTGTATAGATAGATGGGAAAGTTAGTAGGGGAAAAGGGGGCTGGTGGGCTGGAGTCATTTTAAGTTTTAAGGAGTCATTTACAGGAATAAGCTTAGGCACTTCATAGGCTGATCATTCTTTAAAACAGAGTGGTAGTTCAAAAGACTCTGGACTTATGTAAGGCAGTGTAGTGCAAGTCTGCAGACTGAATTATTGCATAATGCCCTGCATAAAATGTGTCTTTATAAAAGCAAGGAGTGGGTATTGGGCTGAGAATCTCACAGAAATAATTTTATGTGAATTGGCCCCATGATGGGGTTGTCAGTGTGTGTGTGTGTCGGGGGTGGGGGGGGGCAGAGATTTCAGGAGACAGGCACTTACTGGAAAATTTAGTAGCTTTATGAATCTTATTGTGCAATATGCTCACTGCAGGGATCTTGGCTGCTGCATTTACTCTGGGCTTTAATGCTGACTTTCAAACAAATAAACTTTGGCAGGAGCCTCTACTGTATACGTCAGTAGCATTCACCATCAGAGGTCGAAAGACTTACTAGGATGGACCAGTTTCCCAGTAAGCAGTACCGCTGGGGGAAGGAAGAGTCGGCATCCCACAGGGTCAGATCTGCAAACAGTGTGGTCTGAGCGCCACAGGGCTGAGGAGCCAGAGGCAGTGTGCAAGGCATGCATGGAGCAGTTTCCAGAGATGCCCACTGAAGGTGCAACAGGCAGGGAGGGCTCCAATCCCAAAGGCAGCACTGATAGCCTGGAGACAGGTGACATTGCTCGATGCTGGCTGGTAGGAACACCTGAGCCTGGCTGACCCAGGGCTCAGCCAGCAGAGGCAAAACCGAGGAAGCGATTCTACCAGGCCAGCCACAGTTCGGTGGGCACCCCGGGCCACATGAGCCGGCGAGGGTGAGGAGCTTTGACACCCTCTGCAGTCCTTCTCTGTAAGGATCAGGTCAGCAGCTCCGTCTGCCTGTGAGTCACCTCAGTGCGGTAAAGAGCTGGCTGCCTGGGTCCTGCTGCTCACGTCCTCACTTGTGTTGCCTGGTGCCTTATGCAGAGAGGGCTTCCATGATGCTACCCATCACAATGGCAACTGCACTGTGGATCAGCACCACCCCCAAGGCATTTTGCCACCTGAAGCTAAGAACCAGTGTGCCCATTTGCCACTTGACTCTTTCTCCAGTCGTGGCACTGGGACAGCATCTTGAAGGCAGCAGGGTGGCTTGAGACTTGTATGAAATCCATTTCATATACAGGCTCCATGATAGTCCCTCCCACCCACCAAGAGCTTTCTGAGTGGCTTCAGAGTATGGCAGATTGGAAAGAAGGGCGGAGGGCTATTCTCTCCTGTCATTTGTTCACCCAAAATTGCCTTCTCCAAAACTGCTTCCCCTAAGGGTAAATTTCTCAATGTCTCTTTCTCCAAGAGGAGGAAAGCCAATGTTAAGTCAGCTTTGAGTGGATGAAAATCAGGCAGGAAAAGAAGTAAAAGGTTTCCTTTCCTCTCGCCAAACCACAGCTCGATTTGAAGTTATCCCAAGTTACTTTGCAATTTACCAGAAACTTATTGGGATAAACAATCGGAATAGCACTTAACTGCTTCTAAATCACAGAAGTCTGTCTGTCAGGCTAAGGATAAGGGCATGGATGGGGTGAAACACATTACCAAAATGATAAAAGTCAAGAAATGAAAGTCTACTATGAATGCAATAACCAAGATATATGTCAAGAGATGAATTATGGAAATGGTACTATATATCTGCATGCATAGCAATTTCATGGAACAATTTTGCTAATAATGAATGTGTCAGTGTTTTATAGAAATAACAATAGCTAGGTTTTCACCCCTCCCCATCTGATAGCTATTTCAAGGAGTGTGATTCTTAATTCTCTTGCTGCAGTCTCTGAGCTGTATCTGATGACTGATAAATATGAAGCATTGTACTTTGCAAAATATCTTTGCAATCCTGTGGTAATCTTAAAATATTGTTTACAACCAAATGGAATATTGCCTTGGACCCAGTGGAACTTAATATGAACAGAAAACAAAAAGAGTGGGGGAATGTGTTGCGGGTTATGGTAGGAAAATGCGAGGCACCCACTTCTACTGGTTTGGTTTGGTTTTGGAGTAGAGTGGACAACAGCTGTGATGGATAAATAAAGAGATAGCTTGTATAGGAATTCTTGTCCTGAATGGGCTTTGTTTTCCTTCAGTGACATCATTCATTGACCCTCAGTGACATTATAGATTAATCCCATTGGTTACATGATATTCTGACATCTCCCATTCACCATTCGCCCAGTGTTGAAAGGGTGCAAGGGCACACTTTCAAGACATGTCCTCATGCGCCTCAACTCCACCCAGAGCCTTCCCACACTGAACAGGAAGGTTTGAAGGGGGATCCCAAGCACAGCGGATAAACCTGGATGATCCGACTTCTTGATTGTAGGGAAGATTTGGAGCAGATTTAGACCTCTGTACCCAGTGCATGAAAGTTGGGGACAAATCTGGCAGGAACAGGGACAATGACAGTGTGGCGCACATGCACATGTCCTACGCATCTCCATATTTTATGCCCACATCTATTTTTGAGGCTCTGTCCAGAGCAGAGCTATTGTGATCCCTGCTTGTGATCATTCCAGGAAAGACACCTCACAGACAGTGTAAAAGCAACTGCAGGTAGAGAACACACATGACAGCAAAGTAGCTTGGAAAACAAGATGCACTTTTGTACATTTAAATAATGAATTTAGCTCTTTAAATGCACTATCCATCCTTCCTTTCCCCTGAAAATTCTTGATTCAACCATAGATGCAATATGAATTTATCGCAGTCTATTTTATATGATGGATTCTTCATTGGAAGTGATTTTCAATGCTTAAAAAAAGCAACTATAAAATGGGAAACAAGTAAAAGTGAAAACTGGCACATTAGCCTCTGATTCACATGTCCAGTATGATGTACAGTGGCATCATGATTGTAGCCCATGTTCAGCATATGGTAGCTAGGCAAGGTTGTTCTTCCAGCAGTTTAAGGAGACCACACACTCAGAAGATGTGGATTTTGGGTTCATTCTTCCGACACATGTTTAAAATGTATTCAGGCTGAGCTTGGCATTACCATTTTTGATCCGTAGGATTTATTGCTCCAACATGAGTTGCAAAACTACAGCTGGCCAAAGTGTGAAATGCAAAAGCAGCTGTGTGTCGTGGAGTGTGTCAGCACTTACAAATATCTGGATACTTGGCACTGCAATAACTGGGCCAGGTGGCAATTGGTATATAACACTGTAAACTGTGCAAGTGTGAAGTCTGGAGTTTATGCTGATTTGGTGGAAGAATACTGCTGCTGATGAAACGGGTATCTTAAGAGAGTATTTCTGCAAACCCTTAGTATATTTGCTGTTGGAAAGACAGAATCCCAGGAATTATTCACCTTAATGGAGGATCAGAGTTGCAATGTTCTTGCTAGGGAGTAACCCATTGAATGCAGTTGGACCTATATCCAAGTAAACATACAAAGGATTCTGTTGCACATTGCTTTACTCTGTAAACAGCAATTCATTGCCCCACACGTATTGACGATCCTATTCCTCCGATAGCCCTCTTCACATGTGTGAATATAGAGGATTTTTCATCATGAATGATTAGGACTTGCAAGTATGAACTTTGTTGTTGATGATGTTAGTTGCAAAGTCGCAGCCGACCCATTGTGACCCCATGGACAACATTCCTCCAGGCCTTCCTGTCCTCCACCATTCCCCGGAGTCCACTCAAGCTCACACCAACTGCTTCAGTGACTCCATCTCGCCATTTCATTCTCTGCCGTCCCCTTCTTTTGCTGTCAGTTGTTCCCAGCATTAGACTCTTCTCCAGTGAGTCCTTCCTTCTCATTAGGTGGCCAAAGTATTTGAGTTTCATCATCAGTATCTGGCCTTCTAAAGAGCAGTCAGGGTTGATCTCCTCTGAGTGGTTTGATCTCCTTGCAGTTCAAGGGACTTGCAGGAAACTTCTCCAGCACCACAATTCGAAGGTGTTTGGGCCCTTTCCAGATGTGCAGAACAGAGAAAGAACCCTAACCCTGTCCTTTTCTGGCCTCTAATTTCCTTGGACATCCTCATGGAGCCATAACGTTAACCTGGAGGGGCAACAACTTTAAGGGTAGCACTGAAGGATAATTTACTCAGTGGGTTCTCTAGATGTTCTGGACAATAATCTCTGACAACTGGCTATGTGGCCATCTGAGTCCCAGACTAGCAGTCTTAACCACTCCACCATGCTGGCTCTGCACATCCAGAGATCTCTTCAGGGGCAGCCTCACCAGTGCCTCTTTGCGGGTAGCATGTAAAAAGGAACTAATCACCTCCCTGGCCCAGTCAGCTTCCTCTCTTTGCTAACTCATATAAGCCAAGAGGAGCAAGGATCTAGGATGGAACCTGAATTCACAAGCACCTTCTCAATGTCCTTGAGCTATACCAACTGAAGCACATCCAAAAAACTGGACCAGGCTGTTCTCTGGGTACCTCACCTGATTCTACTGCTATAGCACTGGAATCTAAGTCCCAGTGGATGCAACAGCTCTTATCCTTAGTGCAAATATATTCCAGCAGGCTTCAAGGAAATCTAGGATGTCCTTGAGGCTATCATGCAATAGGCTTTGGACAACCCTAAAAAACTCAGGATGTCAAGAATTCTCCTAATGCAGAAGTTGCTCGAAGGCAAATATCTTTAAATTAGATTTGAGTTGTAATAATGCAGTTTTGGCCTAGTTTATCTTAAGGTTACACTGTTTTAAATCTGTAAGACATTCCAGAACAACTGAGGCACATTTGGGTGCACCTAATTGTGTACACTCCTAGGCCAATCCTGCATGGATGATTTCCTGGCCAAAATCATCCAGTTAGCCACATGCTTTGCACCTTCACCTAGACTGTGTTCCAGCATGACGGCCCAGGTGGATGTCAGAGATTCGACAGGCACACAGATAGGACAGGTTGTTAGCACTCCTTTCCGCACAGGAGCCAGATCACAGCGAGGCATCACTCATCTGACCAAGCGAGGGAATGTGATATAATATGGAAGGCAGATCTAAGGTGTGATCATTGACTCTTTCAGGTGCAGGTTAGAAGCCCTTTGATGCTGGAGTCATCAAGCAATGAAAAAGTTTGTGTGAACCTGCTCAAACATCCAACCAGGCTTTCTACCTAAATCCCTCTGCACAGTCAGTTTAAAGTTCTGGCAAATACAGCAAGCCCTATTAAGTATCAGCTCTTTCTAGAGTGATGGAGACTAATATTGTAATCATTTTCCATTTTAAATAGCTGTTTTCTGTGTGACTCTGTATGACTCAGATCTAATGCTGGGGGGGGGGGGGTTGTGTTGTTTTGCAGGATGGGCAGGCATAGTATTTCCCATCAGGCAGATCATAGAATCAATTTAGTGTGCAGCGTGATGATACCCTTTCTGCATGTACAAGTGGAGGAGGTCATTATTCTATGTACATATTTTTCAATTAGTCTGTCTTTAATAAATATTCACATGCAGAAATCCCCTGGCTTGCATTACAAACAGTAGCAATTTCAAAGCACGTGTGGGAACAGTTTGCTCCTGCATCTCTCTCTCTCTCTCTCTCTCTCTCTCTCTCTCTCTCTCTCTCTCTCTGTGTGTGTGTGTGTGTGTGTGTGTGTGTGTGAGAAAGAGAGTGAGGGCGAGAGAAGAATGACTCATGCAGTGCAAGTGTCATTTTCTGAATTCAAGGAGAGAAGCAGGGGAAAAAACAATGAAATTTGCCAGGAATGATGAATACTGTCTAAGCAGTTCTGGGTTTTTTTTTCTGGGTCCACTTAGCACTCTGTGATGGGCCTGTAAAAGACAACCGTTCTATTTATTCTTAATGTCAAGGCTTTCTCCTGGTGTTGCTATTTCTGCAAGTTTTGTGGCAGAGCCAGCCACGCATAGTCCTGATTGGCTGGCACCCAGCAGCTTGCATCAAAGTTCAGGAAGTTCACGAAGATCTACTTCCTCCAGTATCCCAGCTGATCCATGTCCTGTGGGGCATCTGCCCCACTCCTCTGTTCAGTCTGAGCCACAACTTCAAAAGGATCCCTGGAGAAGCCCCATCACATCCCATCAATGCAACTCTCCCCTCGCTGCAAGCCTTCAGCTCACATTTCCTCCCCTGCTAATCTGCCCTCTGTATGAGGTTGCAGCATAAACTGTAGACAATTCCCAGAAAGAGGAGAGGGGAACTGGAAGTCTGCAACCGTTATTGGGCAGGTGGAAATCTCCAGGGCTAGCTCCCTCTCAAGGTACTATCATGCCTGCTTGGCAAGCCTGTGTAGGTTGTCCTCAGCTGCTGCCTGGCACCGTGAGAGCCTGCATGGGATTCCCACTGAGTGCCCTGCGAGTGGCTGTGGCCGTGGCTGCCCTGATTAGTCACACGTGCTACTCTGGGTGAGGGTGATATGCAACTAGGACTTTCCTTTGCAGGGCAAATCTCTTGTGACTGGGACACCATGAGTAGTTCTCCACAGAAAGCCTCTCTTCTGTCCCCCCATCCAGCTGAACTGGTTTCTAGTCTGTGCAATGGGCAGCACGAGGGTCAGTAAGCTGAGGACTGGTGCTTCTCACGTCCTGCACCTGGAGGTGCAACTGCTCTTTCAGCACGGTCACACTCCTCTCAGAAGTGGAGACACCTAGCTTGAAGGTGCTCTTGGATCCAGCTTTGCTGTTGGAGGCTAGGTCATCTTCTAGTGCAGCCCATGTACAATCCATGACACTACTATGACGAAAAGGGCAACCAGAGCACGGCTCCCCAAGGCCAGACCATTCCTATCCCAGCTTGGCTGTATGGTGAACCAGCCAAAGCAGGCAAAAGGCACTCAGGGCCTGGGATGCTCTGTGCTGGGGTTCCTGGTGAGGGGAACCCATGGAGGGCCCACGAGGACAGCAAGAAGAGGACTGGGTCTCCAGATCTAACTATACTCCGTTTTCACAGCAGGCAGCAACTATGGATGGCACCTCTGCATGATGGTGTTCCCAGGTGAGCTTTGTCTGCCTTGGCAGGGCCTGCAACTTTGCCAACTCTTTCGCTCTTGTGTGACTGAAGCAGTGGAAGGAAGAGAAAAGGGAACCATCAGTGCGGGGACCCTCTCACTTCGCTGTTAACGAAGCTGGCCTGTCGCCACAAGTGGTGAAGGCCCCTGCGGCTGCTGCTCCTGCGGCCAGGATCTGCTGCACTTCCTGGCTCGTCCCACTGCACAAAGCACACATTTGAAAACTGCAGCATCAGCAGTGGGCAGCCATTAATGTTTGCCCCAAGGAAGTCGGAGCAGGAAGAGTGGCCAGGCGGCCTTTCCGCAACTCACCTGTCATGGGCGATAGAGAGCCCGCCTGCCTGCCAAGAGCGTGAGAAGGGGCCACTGCCCTGTCCTTCTGATGCTGCGGCCCTCCTCCTCCTCACCTCAAGAAAGAAAAGCACCGCATGGCGTGGCCACGGTGGCCTGGCTTTGCAGCTGTGGGTGCAATGAGGGAAAGGCAGTGCTCTCAGACCGCTGTAGAAGCCGCCCAGTGCAGCATCGTGCATGTTCGAGCCAGCCCTGGAGAGTCAAGGCACGTAGGGAAAGGTTGCAGGCTTGTGTGATGGGGTTACCCCTGCAATGCCCATGTGGCTTGATAATGGATGGTCAGGGCTTTGAGGGTAGTACAGTCCTTTGAACCCCTGGCTTGTGAGCCATGTAAGAGCCAATCCAGCCCTCCAGGGTTTCTGAGACAGCTCTTCCCTTCCTTTCTGGCCTGCAGCCCTTTCCCTGACCACCAGCAGTGAGTTTTGCACAATTCGTTTCTCATCCTAAAAATACTGTAGAAATGCTCCTCTTAGGTTTTAGTTATTGGTAGTAAGAGCTGTGAGCCAAAATATGCCAGGTGTTTTAGTACTGGGTCCCCTTTGGTCTTCAGGTCTGGCCAACCCTGGAAAGTGGCTTCATTAAGAGCATTGCCAAAATTAAATTTGGCCCTCAGGCTGAAAGATATTTGGCACTTGAGGGCTACTTGCTCGTTTGAATTTTAAGGAAAAACTGACAGATGAATAAATGCCTCATACCTGATGTGTTTTTCTCTCACCCGGAATCTCACAAGCCAAAGTATCTTTGTCACCTTCCTCTAGCTTTTTCTTCTGAGACAGCTCTCAAAGTTTTATATGATCACTCCCATAAAACCTCTCAGCAAGGTTATAGATCTTCACACTGTGCTCAGACCATACAGTGAGTTCATCATTGGAAGGAAAAAAAGAAAGGCAAATGCAATGGTGTTTCATAAGGAAGATCAGGAACTGCAATGGAAGAAAACATGTTTCTTTCCCTGAATCGCTCCTTCTGTTCATGCTTCCTGTTGCCAGTTGCCTAACTAGTATCCTGTTTTTACTGGCAGAGGTTTACTCAAGTTCAAACAACACATTAAGTGGAGTTGTGTGGTTCTTCCCCCACCCCTCTGTGTGTGTGTGTTTTATAACCCAAAGTATGCTGTATCTGAGTTGGAGAAGGGCACATGAGGGAAGCTGCTTAATTCTTTCCTCACTCAGATGCCACTTTTCCCAGGCAGTTTGGTTAAAATAATAATAGTAATAATAATAATAATAATAATTAGTAGTAGTAGTAGTAGTATAGTAGTAGAAGATTAAAAACAAACAGCAGAAATTTGGGACAGATCCAGTAGTGCTGGTCAATGTAGAAACCAGATGAACCAATGCTTTGACAGGCAAAAGACAGCTTTCTAACAGGCACACCATGGGGTTTTGTGATTGGGCACTGGTTAAAACAAAGATTTGACTCTTTCCCCACCAAAATCACTGTGTGCAATAATAGGACAGCTTTGACAAAAATGACTGCATGCTGAATGTGGAGCAACATATTTTTGGTTTGTCCCACAAGAGCCGAATTTTTAAAATGTCAGTTTATTATTCTCTAAGATGCTCTAGAAGTAGCTTATATAAAGCATAGGATCATGTGCTTAAGCTTCTCCTGGTCTGCACCACTGCAAACTATTAACTGGGGTAGGACAATTTGCAGGTTTGCGGGCAATTTGCAACTTTATCACTCTGGTAAAATACACAATGCTAATAGAAAACTAGCATGGAAGGGAGAAAGTTCCAGTCTTTCATTTTCCCTGATGTGCTAGTTTTCCCCTGCAGTGTCCTGTATTTACTGGCACACTGCGTTTGTGCGGAATATCAGGCATTCAATTTTAATGGAAATTGTGTTGTTTAAGAAGGACATTAGGTAATTGGCATTTTCCTGTATTACCCTCTCACCCTGAATGTCTTTATAACTAGTGAACACTGTGCATGTAGGACTTCGGAGCTCTGACAATGATGAGCTACCATTTTTGCACTCCCCATGTTACATTGACCTCCCAGAGTGATTTTTTGTGCCTGGCCCCACCTGCTCAGAAGACTGGATAGACTGGGAGATCATCAGAACAGCAGGGGGCGGGGAATAACTGAGGATCTTGGCTGATGCTTCAAGCCAACCAGAGGGTTTGGAAAAGACAAGCTACTGCAGTTCCACCCTTCTTTCCCCCCTAATTGGTGGTGGGACCAGGTAGAGAGGTGAGTCACACGTAAGAGGAGGGATTCTGTATGGCTGCCTGCCTTCCCACCCATCTAGCTAATGGTGTACCATGGAAGATGAAGTTCTCTGAAAGGGTGCCAGTCAGAGTCTATCAAATAGACTAAATCTGCTCCGTTAGATTGAGATGGGTGGAAGGGGAAACACTGTAGTGGCAAAATCCAAGGTGGGGAGAGGGAAGTCAACCCCCCGTGGAGGACCTAGCCTCAGATTTTTCCCCTGCAGCCATCCACTCCTGACATGCAAGCAATTCGGGTGTCTTTTGGTTCAGGAAGCTGAGTGCAAGCAGCAACCCTTAGGAAAACAATGTCTTCCCGAGTTGCCTGTGCCCCGTGGCTTTATCCGCAAGTGTGTTCGGCTGATGGATGACTGCAAAGGAAGGAAGCTGCCCCTTCTTCCCTTGCTGCCTCCTTCTGGTGCTGTTCTTACCGCTCATCACAGGGAAGGAAGGGAAGGGTTGGGCGTGTGCTTGCTGGTGGCAGGAAGAGCCCCCCAGATGATGTTAGAGTCTAACTCTGATCAACCCAGCCAACATTTGGCCAGGATACCTGAAGGAATGCCTGTCTCCATATATTCCTTCCTGACCACTGCGATTCTCGATGGAGGGCCTTCTATGAAAGCCATCTCCAAACAAAGTGAGGGGGAAATGACTCACAGAAGGCCCTTCTCCATCATTACACCCCATCATGGAACACCCCCCCCCCAAGGAGGGGCACCCTGTGCCGCCACTGCTCTCCTTTCAGTGTCAGGTAAAGATGTTTTTATTCAACAGGTTCTTAATAGCTAATGGTTGTTAATATTGTCTTAGTTTATTGCTGTTTTGCCTATTGTGATCCTTGAAATTGTTAGACTTTGTACTCTTTTAAATGGATTTGTACTTTTTAAATGAACTTGATTATTTTTTAACTGATTTTATTGTTTTACTCTTTTCTTGCTTCTTTCTTGTTGTTTTATTATTGTCTTGTAGTAAATCGCCCAGAGAGCCCTTGGATGGCATATAAATGTGACAAACACACTATTAAAAGAAATAAAGCAGGTATGTAAGCATGCAATGATTGCTAGCATGCCTGCCTTGCATGTTGAGACGTGTGTACTTAGAGCATATGTGTCTGAGAGAGAGAGAGAGAGAGAGAGAGAGAGAGAGAGAGAGAGAGAGAGAGAGAGAGAGGAGGGGGGAGGGAGGCAGCTGTACATGCTACTATAGACCAGCCTCCCCCAGATGTTTGGGACTTTAGCTCCCATCAGTCCCAGCCCGCATGACTAACGGCGAGGCATGCTGGGAGCTCTGGAGATTGCTGTAGAGAGAGCACGTTTCCTCCAACAGGAGCAGACCAGCTTGTGAGAAGACGATGCCAACTGAAGCAAGGGATGTGCTTCATTAGCATTCGGAACACAGCTGGACCCGAGGCTGCACCAAATTAATTTCTAATAAGAATTACAATAGAAAAGGCAGAGAGGATGAGAGAACTTTCGAGCATTTATCAGCGGCACCGCTTGAGGGAACGAACCCACTGCCTCAGCTCCCAGTGCAATTCAGCGGCAGCATTAGGAGCCATGAAACAAAAGAGTCGGTGGGTGGCGAGGGGAGGAGGCGCCGAGCCAGATCTCACTGTAGACATTTAATTTAAAGAGGCTTTTCATTTCGGGAACTGGAAGTCAGCTCCATCTTAAGATGCCTGAGTGAGTACTCATAAAAGTGAGGCTCCGAAGCTGGAGGAGTCGCATGAGTGAACAGAGCAGGGGGCAGGAATCCAGCCCCCCCCCCCGAAGCCCTGCCGCCTCTCTGCACCGGTAATGACTGATAACGGGCAGACAGATGTGAGGTTTAAATATGCCAAATTTGTCAGCCCTGACCCAAGAGTCTGATCTTCATAAAATTCTTTTCATTGCAGACTAAATAATGCATGGCTGGTCATGCATTTTTCATGCTAAGGCTTTTAAAGGCTATTGTAGCGAGCCATGTAAATTTGATCTCCCCCCCGCCCCGCTGCCCCCACCAGCTTTCACCTTCCTCACTTGCCTTCTGTATGCTCAGCTACCAAATAATTAGCGCTGCCTAATTTGCATCAGCTGGGTGCTGGAGGTGCCCCTTGCCTTGATCCACACCCTGGATCAAAGCAGGAAAGGGCAGAAATGCAGATGCTTTGATGCAATTATCTTCTGTGCTTGGCTCGGGAAAAAACAATCGGGGAACCGTATGGGTCTGACAATCCTTTGGAAGTCCCTCTCTTCCAGAACTGCAAAACCACGGTTCTTTTATTTATAGCCGTTGACTAATCTGGATGTCAGAGGCTGGAGAGAGAGGGAGAGAGATGGCTTTGCCCAGCAGATGAACAAAGGGCTTTAAATGAAGGAGCAAGAATCCAAGCTGCTGAACAGGAGATAGAGTACAAGGATAGAAAACAAATCCTAAAAGATGGCACCAAAAAAGCTGACCTTTCAAACCATTCACATTAAATCCCAGTATTTCAAGAGTTGTTCCAGCAAGTGTTCCAGATGGAGACAAGGATTTAGGTGGGGTTTGTCCAGAAAGAGAAGAAGTCAAAAATATATCTGCTTAACTTTGAGAAAGGGGTGGCAATAAACTGGAGTTGTGGGGTGCTCTTGCTCGTGTGGGACTTGTTCGTGCAACTTTTTGACTCATGCCAGCAATTTTTGTTCACTTGTTTGCTTTTACTTTTTAGAGCAGGGGTCCTCAAACTTTTTGAATAGGGGGCCAGTTGAAAGGCTGCGGTGACTGTCGCGGGCCGGTGAGGTGGGCGTGCCTGGGGCGGGGGCCTGTGAGGTGCCGTCGGGTGCGCATGAGGCGGCATCGGGCGCGCGTGGCGGTGTCTCGCTTGCTCGGAGATCTCCCAGTGAGTCCAAAACCATTTCCGAGCGAGCAAGCCAGCACCTCCCCGCCCGTGCTGTGAGGCAGCAGCGAGCGCGCATGTATGGGGGGCAGGCGGCGGCTCGCTCACTCAGAGACCATCTCGGAGTGAGCGAACCACCACCTCCCCGACCTTGCAGCAAGCATGCGTGCATGCGGGCGGCAAATGGCGGCGCAGGCTGGATGGATGGCCATGGTGGGCCGGATCTGTCCCGCGGACCGTAGTTTGAGGACCCATGTTTTAGAGAGATGATATGGCATAATGGTTAGAGTGCTGGATAGAGAGCTCCGGGTTCCAGTCCCCACTCGGGCATGAAGATCACCGTGTGACTTTGGACCACTAATTCACTCTCAGCTTAACCTACCTCATAGGGTTGTTTTGAAGTCAAAATGGAGAGAAAGATTATGTAAGCCAAGAAAAAAATGGAATGTAAATTCAGCATAATAAATAAATACTATGGATTTATTTGTAGACAAACCCTTAAGCTTATGTAAAAATCAACAGATGATATTTGGCACTGAGCACCAAATTCAGCCAAGTTCAGCTCTGTGCATCCTGTTGCAGCTACAACAGTTACAATCAAGTGCAAATAGCTGATCTAGGCTGGGCACAGCATGTTGCCACCAACATCATCACGCTTCGGTGGCAATGCTGGATCAAAAATACAAGGGAATGAGCAGCCCTCTGGTGTCCATCATTTCAATTACAACAGATTTTCTAGAATCAACACAGGCACAATAGGTCACTGGGTATAAAATATAAAGAGCATTCCACTTTCTCAAACTTAAGTATTCCATTCACCCTAGAGAATCCTGTCATTTACAGTTTAATCCCAGGATTCCTTCGGAGTAAAACCACAGTTTAATATAGGTTTGTGGTACAGACAGTCTTGCATATCTAAGATCAAGTCAGGGATCTGCAGTGAGACACCCATAAAATGGTTTCCACTGTGGAAACTATGAGCACCCAAATCTTTTTACACATAATTTAAAACTTTTAAATTTTTTTCCTTCTTTAAATACTGTACATATTTGTAGATTTGCATGACATGCACACAACTTTCTGGCATGTATCACCAACTTCAAGACTGTGAACCAAATATCCAGATAATATCCATTTGAAATTAGCATCTATATGCCACCTATTCATAGATAGAAATCTGAGGACTTCAGTCCGTTTCATTAAAGGAAAGTGTTTACCTTTCAGTTTTATACTATCACCTTCTAGTATTAGCTATCAAAAGGGAACAGAGAATTAATTTCCCCTTTCATTTGTTAATTTCCACAAAGCAGTGGATATTAGAGACTATTGTCGTACAAAATTTATCTGTGCAATAACCTCCTCTCCAAAAGAAGCAATTAGTGGACATTGCCAAAACATACACTTAAAAGAAGCGTTAGCTGTATTGCACCACTAGCAATCAGCAGAATTAGATAATCCTTTATTAAAGACAGGTTGCCACTGTCCAGCAGGCATGAAACAAATGTTTCTTTGTTTCTGACAGGGACTCAGACAATGCAGAAGACCAAATGGGAAATTGGCTGGAATGCTGGTCAGCTTAAGCTTTGGAAGCTATTTTGTGTATAATAAGATGAATATTGGATTATATTATAATGTTAATGATTTAACTTTGTGATGTTTTAGGACTGTCAATAAAAAATGAAGCAAATGTTTCTGCAGAAGATGTAGCCTAAGATCTACAGTTGTGACAGGTAGATGCCAAAATGGTAGTCAACTGATTAAACATTTTCTGGGCATGCCTGCAGCAGTTTCTCAACTTCCCAAATCTGTTGAATAGACCAGTCTGAGTAAGCTGCTTCTGAAAAGGTAGCATTTGCCAGAAGCATTTGCCAAAAGGTAGCATTTGCCAGAAGTAAGCTGCTTCTGAAAAGGTAGCATTTGCCCTATTCTGAATGCTTGTTGAGGAGGTTTACCTCATACAAAGGACAGTGAGGAACCAGTGCAGATGCTTGAAAAGCAAGACACATTAAGATCTGGTGACTTAGGCTGCTTTGAGTGTGACTTCCTCCGCCCTGGAACATATGCCAGATATTAAAAATGGAAGCAGGAAAAAGTGGCCAACACTGCAGTGCAAATACAAAACACAGAGGCAGGGCCATGCGTCAGTTATTAGGGGAATAAATTCAGCACTGGCTAGTCCTAGATGAAGGGAGCTGCCTGAGAATACACTTAGGGTGCTTTCAGCATGTTAACTCTGAGTCAAAGAATAGCAAACTGTATAGGCAGCACCCATTCATCCACAACAGACACCTTCTGAATCGGGAGGTACTGGCTTCAAGATTCCTCCTTTCCACACATCAAATTGCCTATAATATCACAGAACGAACACTAATTACCTTTCCCCTCTGATCACAAAGAAGGGGTTTGAAGTGTCAGGTTTGATGAGTCTGTCCACACATCCCCAGGCTATTGGAGAACTGTCGCAGTTGAGAGTGACAACTCTGGTAACAAAAGGGATGGCAGTGGTGAGGATGGCGTTGCAGAATGCCCAGGAGACGGAGGTGCACATCAGGATGTTCCTCATTCTGCTCTTATCACTGAAAGGAAGTTATTAGGTGACCTTGGCCATCAGCTGCACCCCCCGCCCGATGAACAATATGGGGGTAATAATGCAACGTGTGGGGAAATATAGATTAAGAGAGCCAGTGTGGTGTAGTGGTTAAGAGCATGGGACTGGGACTCAGACGATCTGGGTTCTAGTCCCCGCTCAGCCATGGAGCCAACTGGGTGACTTTGGGCCAGTCACAGACTCTTGGCCCAACCTACCTCACAGGGTTGTTGTGGGGATAAGATGGAGGAGGAGATGTAAGCTGCCTTGAGCCCCTTGTAGGAAAAAGGCAGGATATAAATCGAAAAATAAATAAATAAAATAATAATTATACAGGGTTGTTGGAAAACTTACCTCAAGATATTGTTTGGAATTACTTCTGAGCAAAATGCAAATATGAATGATGATGATGTAGCATTCCCACCCACTTGAAGGTTCACTTAAAAAGAAGTATGAAGGCATGTCTTCCTATACACTCTGTTCACCTTGACCCAGACAAATATGCCTCATTCCATTCATGGAAACTCCTACTACAATCCATAGCATTGTTTGTTGTTTAGTCGCGAAGTCATGGCCGACCCGTCATGACCCATGGACAACCTTTCTCCAGGCTCTCCTTTCCTCCACCATCCCCTGGAGTCCACCCAAGCCCACACCCACTGCCCCAGTGACCTATCCAGCCACCTAATCCTCTGCCCTCCCCTTCTCCTTTTGCTGTCAATTGCTGCCAGCTTCGATGCACAGGACAGAGGGGTGCAATTCAGGCTCCGGGCTTCGGAGGGCCCTCAGTGGGTCTCCTCTCTCGGGGAGGAGACTTGCCTGCCAGGTGCTCTGGCACCTCCACCTCTTTCTCATGCTTGCTTGCTTGCTTGTCAGGCAGAGAGCGAGCAGACAGTGGCACCTGCGGCACCTTTTCCCCATGGCCTGGCCCTGAGAGAGAAGCAGGTGAACCAGCAGGCTGTAATGGTGAAGAAGAGCAGCAGGTCTGTGGGGCTCGTGCCAGTGGGCCTGCGAGGGTGTGGGCCCTTGGCAGGTGCCCCGACATGCTTACTTGTGATGCCAGCTCTAGGTAAGGGCCAACAAAAAATGCCTGGTCAACATCTGATTAACAAGAGCTGGCAACCTTCTTGAGATTCGTTATGTGCTGTTGTTTCTCTCAGAGAATGCCATTCAAATATCACCTTTATGAAGCCCAACTTCTGGCCACAGAGTGCAGACTTGCTTGATTTGAATTACCATGTATGTAGTGAAAGAGATTTTATTCAGTGCAATAAGGAATGAATGAAAAATTAAACCTAACAAGGCCCTTGAATACTCTGTTAACGGCAGGAGCAAAATGAATGGAACGAATGCGGTGCGTGACTGCAGGGTAAAGCAGGGTCATTTTATATTTAAACTGCGTTTTGATTCATGCAGCAGTAATTAAGCCTTCCACAAAGTCCTCTTGCAGCAAGTACTGAATGTACTTAACACGTCTTGTGTTTCATTCGAAGACAATGGCGCTCCTCACATGGATGAAGGGTAAACAGGCATTTAAATCTTTCGCTGGACAGGAGCACATGTTGGTTTTTCTTGAACTGTGGCTTTCCCCGAGCCCCCATGGAGCACATGCCTTCCTGGCAGGGAAAAGAACACAAAGGGTATACATGTGACAGCCTTGCATGCCGCTCCTTTGCTGCATGTGTCAGGATCAGGGCCTGATTCGCCTCACAAGCCCCTGCAGAGCCAGGACCACCCTTGAAGCCACAGGGAGCTGCAGAAAGGGCTTCATTGCACTGCTGTTCTTTGCTACGGCAGCACAAGCTGTTCTGGTGGTTAGTTCCTGCTTCAACCTCCAGCTTTGCCTGGGGTCAAGCCCTCGCTCCAAGCCCTTGTTTCTGCTGGCCTCCTGCATGTTCCTGCTTCCATCCTTGGCCCCAGCCTGCCCCTGCCCTACTCTGACCTGCACCCATCCTCTCTGCCCTTGCCTTGCTCCCGATCAGCACCGCCTTATTGGTACCTCACCTTGGCCTGCTCTTGGATTATGTTTTTGTCTGAACCTTGTGGTCTTGCTGGCTCTTGACCTCGCACTGCTCCAAGACATGCCTCTGGCCTCTGACCTCAAACCTGGCCCAGCCCTCGCCCTGCACCTGCACCCCAATCCTCGTTTCTTGACCATAGCTGCTTACCACTGGCACAGCTGACTGGACTACACCAGAAACTGTAGGACTGTCTTCTGACTAAACAAGCTTTAGATTATGCCCTAAAGGATGGAAATGCCACCCCCGCCCCAATAAAAGTTTGTTCAGTTTGCAGTTCAGTTGCTGTTATGATTATGATGAGGAACTAAGAATATCTCCCCTTCTTCTGGACACAATCTTATCCTGTCACTGAAAGAGGAAATTAATCTGCCTGTTAGCATTTGCCCCTAAGAGCAACCAGTTTTAATTATTCTAGACATGTTTAAGAAGCTCCATTTGAATTCATGATGCCAAAAAATAATAACCACCATGATGCAGTAAGTGAGCTGTGCTAGATGAATGCAAAGGCATTAAAAGGCCTCTGGGAGCCTCGCACCAAATAAATTGTGGGAATGGATTACTTGAAGATCAATGCAAGGGCTATCCCTGAGTGAATAGTCTGAGCTGATTTTACACACAGCAACATGCTGGCCTTGCACTCCCTATATCTGCTGATTATGGAGGGACACTCTTGATAATGTTGGCATTAGAGATGGAATACTTTCTGCATGAACGTTGTCTCCCTTCTTTTCCTTTGAGACTAAAGTAGAGATGCTTAGAAGAGGCCTTTGGATGAGATGCTGGGCCTAGTATAGTTCAATTACTGTGCATGGATACTAACAGTTCGTTCTTCCTTTCAGGAGGGTATTTCAATTAGCAAGCAATGTGATAAAACCTGCCAGCGTAACTCTCCCCCTGTTTTGAGGTCCTTCACTTTTTGCCACTTGTGGTGTTTTCTGCTGCTCAAAAGCTCCAGCCCTAATGGGCTGGCGGGACTGCTGGCTTCATGCCTCTTCATTCTTTCCTTTATTCATTTGCTGCCTTGCCAAAGTAAAGTACCTAAAGCATCAGAGATGATAAAAATGGCCAGGGACGAGAGTGAAAATAAACGCAGGTAGGCGATGCGGCCTTGATGGGGAGGGATCCCCTCCCCTGCAGAATTTCTGCTATGGGAGGAAAGACTCTGCTCTGAGCTGTACCAGGCCTTCTGTCATGAACAGAATGGACCATTCAGGTGCATGCTGAAGGTGTGTGCGAGGAAGCAGTCTCTGGCCTTCAACTTTGCTCCTATCTTCTATGAGTCCATTTGCACGTTTCCATCATGCCTTTGGCACGTACGTTGCATTGGCACAGGCTTGTGCATGTGGCCAGGGACTGAACTATTTGCAATCTTCCCAACTACACATGTGAGCCAGTGTGTGCACAGTTTGTACGGTTGTAGACGTGTTGCAGAAATTCCCAAAATGCACCTCTATAGGATGGGGATGGCCATTACTCCTCCACTGCACCATACTGAGCTCTCACAGCAGGGAATGAGCAAAACAGTGACTTAACAGTGAAGAGAAAAATATCAAATGCTATTCAAATTATAATCGACATAGAAATAGCGGTAAAATATTAGAAACATTAAGAGCATCAGGAACAATAAAGGAATTGAATTTTAAAAGTAGAAGAGCAACCACCCTTTCAAACAACCAGTTTGAACAACATCACTTGTTCAACATTTTTCAGATAACAACATCAGTTTTGAACAACCATCAGTTCAAAAATAAATAGTAGTAACATAAACAGAAGTTTGCCGGGTACTGAGAAGAGATCCGTTCTTTCCCAGGTGCCAGGTGGGCTGCCCTGTGATGAGCATTCCACAGGTAGGGTGTCACTACTAAGAAGACCATCTCTCCAGTCACCACCTGCTGAAGTTCAGAGAGTGGGAGAGTTTGGGGTTCATACTAGAGAAACAAGACAAACATCATTGTAAAAAGCCTCAGGGAAAGGTTTGCTCAGCTTTCCTTGAACCACCATGCTACTTCTAGGGGAACCACCTGCAGCTCCTTGCACTTCTCCTGCTTTGCTAACTCAGTAACTCCTTTTTCATTGCTTACCTGTGCTATAGTCTGCTGCCCGGGGTAATCCCTGGCATAACAGGGGGACACTAATACGCCTCTCATGGCCAGAGCTGATTTCAGGAGCTAGGGAAGTGAAGGATGTCATTTAGAGCTAGAGTGGTTGCTTGTACAAACTCCAAAAGAGAATGGAGGAGGACAGCTATTTACATAAACTTAGCAAATGCTATATATGTGCATGAACATTTGGAAATACTTGTCATTTAAACTGAAATGCATTGTATGGAAGACTGAGCAGGTGTGCCTTGACACACCTTGACCCGTGTGCCTTGCTCACTCAGCTGTCCAGCTGCTGTGGATGGGCAACTTCAAGGTCCAACTCTCCCTTTCCATGGTTCTTCATTTTTGGACCAGGCCCAAACAGGGCTGGTTTTTTTTTTTTTTCAAATTGAGAAGGCCTCCTTAATAGATGACAGTCCTCTGGCAGTCCTTCAAATAGAAGATGGACACCTGTAAAAAGGGCACAAAACATGGACATTCTGTTTTAGAACCCCTTGACATCCTGAAATGGCAAGGGGCATTGACCATCTGTTCCCAGAAAGTGCATTTGCTGGATCCCTCTCTTATTGTTACAGATGGAGACCAGAGCCATGCCGTCGTACTGGCTCATAGTCTGGAAAGTCAACGGAGGGGTACGCATATACCTTGGAAAAGCCATGCTCCTTTGAAGGAGGAAATGAGCTCTGTACCGGAGAAAGCAGGACAAAAGGGGGCTTGCGAGGGTGGAGAGCACTAAATCGGGTTCAGTGTTGGTAACGAGGGTGACAATGTGTGTGTATATGCAAGGGGGTGGGAGTTACATGCACAAACATTTCCTTTATTAAACAGGTCACGATCTTTCCTTCTTCCTTTCTTCATTGCAGACTACTTCAAATAGCTGTGCCCAGTTGCTAGGCTACCAGTCTGTGTTCTGCAAATCAACATGTAGCTTATAGTAAAACATTAAACCGCAGTTCCCATTTTGAACTATTTTTAGGTGGGTGAAAGGGGAGGAATAATGACGTATTTTCCACTTCGTGTGTCAAGATTGTTTTCCTGTGCATGGCAGTGTGTGCATATGTGTGCACGGTGCACGTATGACTGAGTGATGGGTTGTCTGTGTCGACTGATGGCATCTTTAGCACACTGGCTGACATTGAGTGACAACGATTTGTAGAAGGATCACTGATAAACCTGGCTTTAGTCCAGCTTATATTTACAAAGATATGACACAAGAGTTTTAAAAAAGCGGTTATCAGCTTGTGTGGATGGGCCAAAACAAGGTGTTTATGTAGACTTCCTTGATAAAAGACAGACAAGAGAAAGGACCCTTTTGCAATGGCTGCAGAATATATTCATTTCTCTTTTGTTCTAATGTCTGCTCGAGAGCATCACAGACCTTGCTGTAGCATCTGAGAGACATGATGCTACAGACAGCGCTAATACACTTATGATGAGACACCTGCTGCCTAATACAACAGAGGTTTGAGGAAGTCTGGAAGTTCTCTGCTCTGGAGCTCAGGAAGCACCATGCCTAGTATTTCCCTAAGTTTGTTAAAACAGTTGCTGCCATTATTTAACTACACAGCCACTTGGATGGACACAGCCATTTTAAAGACACACATGAAGTATGAAGGTTTCTGCTCTAAGGTGTTAACCTTCTGACTTTGGTTGGGAAAGGCTATAAAGGTAGGAACTGTGAATTGCCACTGCAGAATTAGTTACTTATTTGAGTCATATCCCACCCCTTAGCCAAAAAAGGCTCTCTGGGCAGGTCACAGGATTAAAAATTATATTAATATGCATTATTAAAAGAATGCAAACAATGCAAAAATACAATCTGAACAAACAACAAAGCACCATGGTAACTTCACAATAAACTCAAATCTTTATCTATAAAAACGCAGTAAAAGGCACAATAGTACTAAGATGTAAAATGCCATAATATTTTATAAAACCTTAACATTATCTTAACAATTAAAATATCAGGTAAAGCACTGAAAAGAATAGAGATAAGACACCAGGTGAACCTCTTTGGGGAGCTGATGCCAGAGTTGGGGTGCCACTGCCAAGGAGGCCCTACTCTTTGTAGCCACCCTCCTTATTTCCCGCACAGAGAGCTCCCTGGGGAGGACTTTTGATAATAACCTAAGGTTACTGGGTAGACACATAAGGGGAGAGGCACTCCTTTAGATAGCCAAGGCTCTAGGCATTCGGGGCTTTAAATGTCAGTGTTAATACTTTGAATTGGGCCTGGCTTAATAAACCTGTATAGCATAACGGGGATCAACCAGCACTTAGGCACCGCATCCTGGTCTTCTACGTACACTCCCAAGCTGTGGACCGAGAAGCCACGCACAGATACGGGTTCAGCTCTGCCGCCCTGGGAACACACGCGTGGGGTTCTGACGGGCCACTGGGAATGAGGTCCCTCCTTGTTGATGGCCACTGTGGCTTCCTCCTCCTGCTGCTACTTGATGGTTAGTCGGAGTGCTAAGATTTTAATTGAATTTATTACTTTGAGTTTCAATGAATTTTTTAAAAATGGAATTAGGTAAATTGCAAAGCAGTGTTAAAACGTGACAAATTAATTTATTAATTGCAAGAGTAATAGACTAATGACATGTTTTCCCCCTTCTGTTTCTGTCTGTGTGCAGCACTTTTTCATACACAACAGCTCCTGGATCAGGATGAAAGTTGTTATTGTTTTTGTTTGATTCATTCTTTTAACCTTCCAATTAGACTATTCTTCCTTTTGCATTTCTTCCTGGTGTCTAATGAGCTCTGGTAATAGAGCATAATTCTCAAAATGTGGGTGATATTTAAACCAAGCCACAGCTGCAGTCACCTTGTTTGTTAGGGATTCTACAGGAAAAATAATGTTTATGTGAGAGGCATTGCATAAAGGTGGATCATAAACAGCAGGAGAACAATTTCTGTTCCCTCAGTAGCTTCTTCAAGGGAAATAAGCACTGAAGTGTCTAATAAATTAAAGTTATGAATTGTTTCAGAACTAATGAGAAGAAATGCCACCAAAAAGAAGAAAAGCCTATGTGGATTCCATGCACAGTGTTGAAAGAAGCTGGCTCTTTTATTGGATCTTTCTCCCTTTGGGCTTGCAAAAGCCTTTATAGAATAATAATAAAATTAAAATAGAATAGAAACCTATTTCCATTCTGACGGAAGAACCACCCAATTACATTTTGCACCAAATGCTTATTAATCTTTGCTGTCTTGTCTACACTTAGGGAAAACACAAGCTTTATAATGTGATTTCCCATTGGAGATTACAAATCAGTTAGGGAATAGGCTTCTCTTCTCCTCCTCCGCCCCGTCACACACCACTTACTACAGAATTCTTTTTAGATATAATCTGCATCCCGTATATGCCTGAGCTGGGGCGTGTGGGTATCTGTACATACAGCTGGAACTCCCCAGCTGGCGATGAAAATGAGCATGTGCTGTGAGGAGCAGGGGTACGTGTGTTAGCCCTGGCCCCAATGTCCACATCCCCATGGGAGGCAGTTCCAAGCCTTCCTGTGTTCAGTGCAAAGTCAGAAAAGAGATTCCAAGAGCCAAAACGGTCATTAGTTTTAATTTTTTACTCTAGGGTAGGTGTGCTGCCTCTGGTGTGCAGGTAGGAGGGCTTTGGAGATCTGGATTATTCTCCATGCCTACTCTGGAGTAAAATAAAAAGAAGCCATACCTGCCATACACACATTTAAAGTCATGTCTTTTGGTTCCTGGGGCATTTAGCTAAATGCACTTTAAGGCCTTATCATCATTCCTGATCATGGGGAGGTTTCTAAAAATGAGCATGTAAAGGTCAGAAGTGGAGCGAACATGTGCAGACTTACTGGAGGCAGGTCTTGCCCTTTCTCCTTTCACCAGTTTAAATCTGCAGCTTGCCTGAATATTGGCTTTGCTGGTTTTCCCTACTGGGAAGGCGCCGCTGCTGTCGGTTTCTCTTCTGCCTTGCCCGCCATAGTCAGCAGTGTGGCCTGTTCTCCAAACAGGCTTTTTATTACTGTTGTGTGGCCTTCTCCTTGTGATGCTTTTCTGCTATGTTGTTTACTCTTTTCAAGAGGAAAACACACTTTGAGTCCTCCTCTTTTTTTGTTTTTCTACCATTTGGAGCAGCAGCAGCCCTAAACAGGACCCATCACACACTGACACATGTGGGGTTTGCATGAGCAACAATCTGTATGTAAGCCAAAAATGCAGCCATACCTTTGAAAACTGAGCTGGATAAGCCCTGATCAGAGGTACTAACCCTGCAAGTAGGAATGGGCTGCTCCAAGCAGCCCCACCGCTGAAGCCGCATAGCTCAACCCAAATGCTTCCACACAATGCAGAATACCAGCCATGCAGTGTGGCCTCTGTATGTAAAGCTGTACATGCAAAGGCCCTGTCTGGAGATTCAACATCTGTTGTGTTGTGTTGTGTTTTAGAAGACCCAACCTCATGAACCAGCAATTATTAAAATCTGCAGAAGATCCCTTCGTATGGATAGCTATTCTTGCACAGGCCTTCCTCCTGTGATGTTACCAACCTGTGGAATATGCTCCCTTAGGAACTGTGACTGGCTCCTCTTGGTGTTATGGATCTTTGTTAAATCCATGCCATATGTGTCTCTTGGATGATCAGGCATTTTTGTTCTGTTGTCCATTCATAAATGGAATTGGACATCTTTCCTTCCTTCCTTCCTTCCTTCCTTCCTTCCTTCCTTCCTTCCTTCAATGTATGAGAAGTGTGTTCCAGTTTGTAAATATGTACTGGTACTAATGCTCCATTAGTGCTAATGCACCATTAGTGTGAGTGTGCACTTGCACAAATGCCCTGCCTGAAGTTATTATTATTATTTTTTAAGCTACTCTGTAGAATCAGGAGGTTTTGAAGAAAGCCGGTCCACTGCAGGTCCAATTCATAGAACTCCAAACTCAGTTGACTCCCTTGCAGGTTTCTCTGACCTCCCTAGCTCCAATTTTCTTGGCTTTTAGGACGATGGTAAAGATGCATATATTTAATTTAGAGCACATTCCAGTGCAAGATTAAACAGAAAAAGGACCCTTTTCTGCCTATACTTGCATATGGTTGTTCCTTTGGCCTTTTAAAATGCATACTTGTTTTAACATGATTTTTTAGCAGTTTTTAATGTAAAGATTTTACTATTTTAAATTGTTCATAGCCTGGATGGCTTTCCAGTAGATAAAATGGTATGGAAATAAACAAGTGATCAATAGTGCCGTTAAAAGAACCAAAGCTGCACATCTGCACTGGGCCACTACTTGCAAGTTAATAAATTTAGTAAACAATGTAAATGGGAGAGAATGACAGCATTATCTCAAGATCATTTCATCCCTTCTCTTCATATAGTTGTTCAGGTTATACCACGGAAAGCTGCCTTCCGCATGTGAGTGCATTCCAGTTTTTGATGTATGACCTTTCTGTTGGGAATGAAAGAGGTAGTTGTTCTTGATGCACATTTCAAAGCCAAGGAGACCCGCGCTGGGAGGAGGACAAACCCTGCAAAAGGGGGTCTTCAGATTTCAAGATGGAAGAGGCAGCAGGGCTTGCCTCAAGTCCGCCCTCTCCAGGTGTTCAGAAGAGTGGGAGAACAGCCACAGCCTGCTGCTTCTGGGAAGGAGTGTGCAACCGGAGCCAGACAGGCCTGGTGTGCTTTTAGACCCCATGGCATGGCACTGGGAGAGAAGGGCTAGCCATTTAGAGGGCAGCATACAGCTAAGACGCCCATCTTCCTCCAGAGGGGTCCTCCCCAAAGGTGGAGTCCAGGGGTACTCAAAAAGTGGTTCCTGGAGGTAGTTTCTAGTGTGGGTTCAACAAACTGCCCCATGTATGCTCAGATAGTCTTTCTTTGCTGATGATGCTTTGCTGGATATACACTGGAGAATAAAGAGTTTTTGCCAAAGAGTGACCTGTTTTGAAAGGGCAAAGAGGGAAACATAGTTGCTCATATAGAAATACAGAGAGGAGATCGGAAAAACCTAGTCTGGGGGTTGGCACAGTTCTCTTTCACAGCTTTTTATAGCTGTTTCACTGTGCCAGCCAGTAAGAAGACCTATGATGCCATGCTGTTCTCCAAAATCTTGGGTATTTATGTGGCTTTCTGCACTTCATCAAATTAAAGCATTAGCAATCCAGCTTCATCCCCTCGGAGTCCGGCATATTGTCTCCTCCGCTTCCATCTCCTTACAAGCCAGGTTGGAGCAAGGCAGCAGCAAGAGGGAACCCTCAGACAGACTCCCCTCGTTTGCGCTCATTCTCGTCAAGGCCAAGGTTTCTTTAGAGGGCTCTCAAAAGGGGTCTCCAGGGGTCTTTTGTGAGAGGGGAGGACAAAAGAGAAGGGGAGCAAGTTGTCCCAGCATGCTCCTTCACTCCACAATGATCTTTAAAGCCTCCCTGGGCCTGCTTGCTCTGTGCCTGCAATGTGTGTAGTAATTTGCAGCTGCGTCATATGAAATGGGAAATCAATGTTGTGCAATTGGCTGGCTTATTGTACACTAAAACAAAACAAAAGGAATAGAATGGTTGGGGAGGAGGAGTTTAAATGCCTTTCCAAACCTGGAATGAATCAGGCACTGGTGAAGCGTAATTAACTCAGAGTGAGAGACTCTATTGAGTGATCTGCTTGAGGTGAAGGCCTCGTATAAAGTCCTCTGTAAAGAAGAGAGGAATATACCCTGTTAAAATCTAGGGTTTTTTTTTCACACATGCAGCCCCCCCCCCCCCAATTCTCATCTAATTTACTAGAAAGGAACTTGCCTTTCAGAGAATGAATGTAAATAAATACATTTGTGGTGATATTCTCCCGGTTGGGATGTGGGGTTCTTACATATTTCTTACTTGGAAGGTGGCTGAGAGGTGAATATGAGTGTCCTGCCCCCAGTTTCATGGGGCTCCATTTAAAGAACAGGGAATCATCCTAACCTCCCATGGGGCTTTTTCAGACCAAACACACAAAAGCCGTCTTAGGCATGTTGCAATAAGGCAAACTCAACACCATCGAAATAAATTCAAAATCCACCTTAAAGCATCCTGAGAAGGAGGCAGAGAATTAGGGAATAGGAGGACAAGTTTTGGCCCAGTACTCATTTTCATGCTTGTGTTTTTAGGCAGTTTGTGAACTGCTTTCCTATCCTGATGATAATTTCCTTGGTATTTTATTTGCTTTTGTTACACACACACACACACACACACACACACACACACCAGGATCTCTGAGCGGTGAACAATAAAGAAGAAGAAATTAGAACTGAAATATTTTAAATTAGATTGTAACAATAAAATTGTAAAACCATGGCTGGTCCGCCTGGGAAGGCTTGTTCAGGATGCATTCTTAACACATTTTCAGAATCAATGGTTGGTTGATAATTTACCCTTCTTCCATTAACTGGGAATGAGTGCCTGGGTGTTTGGTGTCTCGTGTTTGATATTTAGCCAGTCTGTTGGGTTAATCCAGAGATTGCTCCTTTGTACAAGCCTCTTATTGAGGTCCTAGAAACACTGCTGTTCAATTCAAAAATTAAAGTGTTAAAATGTTGTCTATTTTTACTTGTATCTTTAGGTGGGACAAGACCTATACCAAGTGGCAGATTATCAAAGCGTACTCTGTGCATGCTTACACAAACCTATGGGACTAAGTCCCATTCAATTTAGCGAGTCTTATATCTCAGGTAAGTCATTATAGGATTGCAGTCCAAGACAGCAGAAACAGAATGACAGATTATCAGTCAACAGAACTCTCACCCTCACCTACCTAACAGGATTGTTGTGAGGATAAAATGGAGAAGAGGAAGATTCTGCAAATTATCTTGGGTTCCTTGCAAGAGGGAAAGGTGGCATAGAAATTTAATACTACTCCTAAAACTGCCAATAATGGGTCGGTCACAATTTTGACAAGCACCCATCTTCTCACAGTGTTTTACACCCATCTAGAAGGTCCCTCAAAGTTGCAATCCACATCTCCACCTCTATATTTCCCTCCCACCTACCAGTTCTGGGAGCAACTTCTGGTTACATTCCCCGCCTCCCCTTCTGCTTTTCATCCCTCATTCCTTCATTTCAGTTGAACTCCAACTCCCATCAGCCCTAACTGACATAGTAAAAGCCAGGAATGATGGTAGCTGTAGTCCAAGAACATCTGGAGGGCCATGGATTCCCCATCCCTGCACTACCAGCTGCAATGGCTCTTCCCGAAACTTTACTAATAAAGTTTATCCTTTACTAATCCCTGTTTCATTTTCTAACTGTGGGTGGAAAACAAAATTATTATTATTATTATTATTATTATTATTATTATTATTATAACATTTCTATGCCGCCCCTTGCCGAAGCCTCGGGGCGGCTTAAAACACAATAAAATACATTGAAATACAATAGCACATAATAAATTACCATTAAATACAAAAATACAAAAAATACATTGAGTTACAAACATAATAATATAAAATTAAAATTATCAGTATAAAATAAGTAAATAAATAATATAGGAGGAGAAAAGAGAAGGAAGAAGAAGTTGCCCTGGCCAGATCATATATTTTAACAATTAAAATGATGTTTAAATAAAAAGGTCTAGGCGGACGGTGCCAGGCGGACCTCTTTGGGGAGTGAATTCCATAGGTTGGGTGCCACCGCAGAGAAAGCCCTCCTCCGAGTACTTACTCTCCTAATTTCTTTCATGGAGGGTTCCCGGAGAAGGGAGAAGAAAATGTTTGCCATGCCTTGGCATTCTCCTGCGGTTGGATTTTTAGTTTAGGCATGAGTGTTACTGAGACAAATGCAAACACGCATGTCATTCTCTAAAGCTGTGTTTGTTCTTGTTCCTCTACAGTGCAATGTTCTACATATTTCCTTCCGCCAACCTGCTGTGCAGGTAGGCAAAGCTGCCTAAGTAATGACCTGGTTTGCTTGGGAAACTCGCCGTGGTGGATGGTTGTGTTGCCCAAACACAGCACAGTTCCTGCAGGGTGACTTATTTTTCCACAAACAAGCCACCTAGGGGTTCCTTGAGCCAAGATGGATTATCATGCCATTGGAACCCTACAGGGCAATTTTATCGTGGATTGTTGGTAGTGTGGTACTTAAGCTGCATGGAATCTGTCCCTCTTCAGTTCTCAGACATGCTCTCATGCTTGGCCCTGTCTTAAGAAAAGAGCCAAACTGAGAAATCCGTAAATGTCTGTGGAACCCCAGTTGCGCAACCGGCAACCTTCTTCCATGTCACACGCAGCATGAAGAAAAGCTGCAAATAGTGTGTGCAGACAAGGGATGCCACTTTTGCGGCGGCTGAGCAGGGCCCAGTTCTGGGTGAGTGCCTTGCAAATGCTCCGCATGCTTGCTGGAAAGTCTGACTTGCGGCCCCAAGAAAGCAGGCCAGAGTCATTAGAGTCAGGGCAGCTGAGCCCAGAGAACCCCACTCCCCAAATGGATTCCTCTGGTTGCTGAGAATGGCTTCAGAGCCCCTCAGCAAGAGCAGCATCCCCCCTGCTGCTTGCTTTCATGGTTTCAGCAGTGACTGCCACCCCACTGATGCCAAAATGGCACTTTCAAAAGACCATCGCTCATGCTCTGGTTTTGTATTTTTGTTTTTCAGAGCCTTGGAAAATACAACTGCATTGCATTTTTTACTTTTTTCTTCTAGTCTCCAAACATTGCACTTAAAAAAAATCCAGTCCTCTGGCAGGGTGCAAGTGTGCCTTGAGGCTGTCTGCACTGAGGCTGTTTTTTTTTTACTTACTGTAAATGCACCCTGGTTTCAGATGACAAGGTGAGGCTGAAGATAGGCTGAAACTGATGAAACAGACAAGTGGATGAGAATAAGTGCGTGCTGATGCACTTGCAGACGACTGACAAAAAAGAAAAAAAGAGAGAAAATGTGCTGTTTCCAATGGCTGGGGCTGGGGTACGAGGACACCCTGAACCCAACTGTGTTTTTGTTAGGTTCTGGGGGAAAATGGCAATGAGCAAAAAGGGGTAGCAATCAAAGGAGAGGAGAAGAGATGGTTCTGCACCGAAGGACACTGGGGTACAGGCCAGAGTTTCTTGGAGGACAGAGGCAGAAGGGGGGGGGGGGTTATTAGCAAGGTGGCTTAGTGTGATGTGTGAACCCGCTCATTATGTCCATGTGAGTGGGAGAAGCATAAAGCAAAAACAAAAACCCACAAAGATAAATAATGCACAAATAATTGTGCAGGCATCCCAAGAGAATAGAGGCAAAAGTTTACCCTTAGAAAATGGCATGTTGTTTGCCTATAATAAGGAACAGTCACAAGCAGTTTTCCTAGAGATTTGGGTCACATATTGAACTTATTATACAACATGTTCCTATCGATCAGCACTTCCTTCCTGCTCTAAATGCATTTTCACCTGCAGTTGAAAGCTCGGGAGCTCAACCATGAGTGTTATCATGGTTCAGTCATCATTACTCGCAGAGGGGAGAAATGTCAGGCTATGGATTGACAGCTGGGAGAAGTGCAGGATGATGGGCCCCTGGATGCACAGCAGCCAAAACCTTTTGCATCCTTTCTTTGAAACGTACATAAGCGGAATGCATTTCTCTCCTTACTGTACGACCCCCCTGGTTTCAAATGAGAAAGGTGGCATGCAAAGCAGTCCTCCAGATCCTCTGGCAGCCTGGATATACTGCCACACCATTGTGGGCCCAGCCCCATAACTGGTGGGGCAGCCAGAGCAATGAAAATTTCCACTGCCATCCACAGAAGAGTTCCAGCAAGAGACCACTGTGTCCACTGGTGTTGGTTTTTGGTTTTTTTGGAGGCAGATGCAGCTTGTGAGGAGGGGGAGGTGTTAATGCAGAGGCATGTGTGTGTGTGTGGGGGGGCATTTTTAACCCTTTCGTCTCCATGCTGACTTGTCCCTAGAGTGCCTCCTTTGTGTTTCACCCCCTTCTGCATCTAGCATTTAAACCCCTTCTCCCAACGCTGCAGGCACAATTCTGCTTGGACCCCGTACTGCTGCTTTAAAAAGAAAATGCTGTGCATTGTTTATTTATTTAAAATATTTATATGTTGCCCTTTGATTATCAAATCACATGGGAGAGTATAAAATTCATTAAAACAACAATTACAATAAAATAGAATGACAAAAACAAGCAAACAAAAACTCTATTAATCTAGGCATGCAAATCACAGGTTTTTTTTTTTTTTTTTTGTTGAAGTACATTTAATGCACCAGGTAGTTTGGCCCTAAGTCACATTTTAATGCATGTCTAACAAGTATTTTTCTTTTTCAGTTGAGCAAGAGGCCTTTGGGTAAATAATTGGCTGATTTTTCCCCATAAAAATTGGAATATGCAGGTGGGGGAGGGTGTTTAGTCAGGAAGTCAGCAGTGGAGGCATAATGCTTTGCTCAATGCATATGTTTACTGTATTTCTTGGAAATTCAGAAAATGCTTGAGGGTTAGGGTCACCATCCAGTTTGTGTAGTATCTGTGGAATGGGATATTTGCAAATTCTGGTCCAAATTCACCTGATCCAGATCTACTGCTTCAGTTTAAAGATCTGAAATTTGTTATCCTCAACTATTTGCATTCCCCAAATGTTCCATCACATTTCTCTCTGCACCCAGTGTGTTAAATTACTTTAGAAAGATGCAGTTTTGAAGGAAATAGGAGAACATATATCTTTAAAAGACATGTTTAAGAAAGTATGTTTATGAGGATAATTGGGGAAGGGGGACAGAATAGTTTTAAAGGTGAAAACATGAGGAGATTCACTGGAAATACACGGATTCATCTGACATTTCTCAAGTGCTGATTTCTCCGCTGATTTTGCCCCTCACCCCTATATTAGCAGATGCATAACACACTTGTGGACATGGATGCTCTATCCCTAACAGAAGAAAGAAGTGAGAATTTGAATGTGAATTTTGTGAACCTGAACAACGCTCAAGGAACTTTGGATAAGAAACTGTTCTCTCGTGTCATACATACCTTAATGAACAGGCCGCATCAGAACTGAGATTACAATCCAAACTAATCTCTAGACACCAGATCAAAAGGTTTAGAGAGCCAGCCACTCCCCTGTTTCCCCCCTTCTCTGTCTGTGGCACTTGGGAAGAGCAGAGTTGAAGCACCTGCCGGCAATAATGCAAATGAGGTGTGCTGATTTAGCATACCCAGTTTGCATAATTAGCTCCTAGATTTGCATGCTATGTAAATCAGATTGCCTCAACGGGGAGGGGAAAGTTGAGACTATTCTTGGTAAGATCCTGACATGTGCAAGAGTCTGTCTTGTATAGTACACCTGTGCTTTGTGTCCCACTGGTGTGGAGTATGACTGCTGGTGCAACACTGGGCTCATTTCTCTTAGCTCAGCTCAGTGGTGACACCTGAATGAAGGACAGGGTGGCCACGTCCACATTGCCAAAGAAGAGGGAATGTATCACTCAAAAAGATGACAGCTATTTGCATAAAATTGGAACCTGCTTGCTTTTTGCATGCACAGGTGTAGAATAATGAGCATAGTGTAACGAGAAATGCAAAATGGATATCTAGCGGGGCAAACAGTGACCAGGAGACTTCTGCGTCTTGGTCTGTCTCTTGGGCTGACTGTTGGCAGGCAACTTTAAGGCCTCTGCTCCCCCTCTTTATGGTTCCTTACCCAGCAACACGACTTAAATAGAATAGCTCTCCAGATAGGAGACTGATTTCTGTAAATTTGGACACACTGACTTGGTTCCCACCACACAATAAGCCATGGTGTCTCATAAACCATTCTGGCTGGGTTCAGACAAGCAAAGGTGATGAGCTTTGTAACTGTAGTATTATTTCAGTATCAGAAATATTAAAATACTTTCCAGACATTTTTAGAAATATTAAAGTATCTGATCATATCATTAGCTTTCATTTCAAAAGGGAATTGAGCGTGTATGGATATTTCACAGTCAAGTGTCATGGATTGTGCTTGGCAGGAGACACCTAACTTCACTATCATTGAAATCTAGGGGACAATTACTGCCAAATAGAAGTGCAAATAGATCAGGGGATAAATCCACCCATTGTTTTATTTGACAAATATAGTATTCACAGAAGTCTGATTACACTGTGCTTTGTTCCTTCTGAAATGGATCAAAACTGAAGCAAAAGAAATGCTTTTATTGGCAATAATGAACCTTGAGCTTGTTTCTCCAGAGACACCTACTGAGGTTTCATTTTAGGGTTGTGCTAAGTAATTAGCTTCTCTTTGATGACACTGAATTAGTTACTAGCCTCCTGCAAAACTGTCTTCTCTTACCTCCATATTTGCCCTCAAATTTGCCTATAGATAATTCAAAACCAGACCTTGTGATAACCCCATTTCCAACCAAATCTGCCAGTGCAAACTGCAAAGGAAACATTTACAGGAACACTCAAGTAAAAAATGCTAATAAGGTATTTTGCCCTCCCTACCCCTGCTCACCCAGGCCCAGTAATGAAACACATGGGGCATGCATGGGTTGACTTTCAATATCTAGCAGCTTTTCTAACCCTTAGACAAGTCAGTCCTGCCTCTGGCACCGATGCTTGGATGATAAATGGGTAGTTAAACACATGCTTTACCTACAGAAGGTCACCGCTTTGATCTGCAGCATCTCCAGGTAGGGCTGGAGAGCCAGGAGAGATAGAGAGCCAGGCAGTGTTAACAGCACTTGGCTAGATGGGCCCACGGGCAAGCTCACTTTAAGGCAGCTTCCTACATTACTATGAACCTGATAGATTCCAAGGAGTTTCTTACTAGAGATGCCAGCACGACTCCTATTTCTTAGCAAGCAATTATAGCCCCCAAAGTTCTCTACCTGAGATTTTCATGGGAGCACAGAAGAATGCTAATCTGCCCTTCCTCCCTCTCATCTGTGCACTCACCTGCCAACACTTTAGCTATAGACCATATTGCTAAATCTCACTGGCCTCCCAAACCTCTAGCAGCGTTGGACCATGCAGAAAAAGCCTCAATGTCCCACTTTTTATGGATTCCCCATTTCCTGCTCCAGTCAGTAGAAATCTGCAGGCACCCCTCTGCCCACCCTGAAAGAGGCTCCCTCTTTTGTGAATGCTCCATGTCAAAGGACCGTCTCTCTGGTTGAGATGGATTCAAGTGGCATCATTTTGCCTTTGGAGATGATGGACCTCGTAATGCTACTTCCCTTCCTTGGTAAGAAAGGAAGCTCCTGGGGAGCTTAGACGCTCACTGCCACCTTTGCTCTTGCTTCCCCTCTCCTTTGTCCTGCCTCATGGGGGAGATACTGGGGGTGGACACATCTATTTGGGAGGTGCCCAGCAGTGCTGAGTGTTGGCACGGCACCTGCTTTTCATGGCCCAGTCCAGGAGTGTCACCAAGCCCCACTGCCTGTGCCCCTTGTGCTAGAGCTTGGCCTGAAGTGTCATGGATTGTCCCATGCGTGATCGGACCACAAGAATGGAAGGCGTTGGAGGTCATTCTCTGAGTGAGCAAAATTCTGGAACACCAATTACACATATATTTTGTCATGGGCTTCTGTAGAAGCTCACTACAGGACGAGATGTGCTGTGCACTAGGACTCCTCTGCACAGAACATGTCTACCCAGGGTGTCTGTGTGCATCAGATACTACTTTTCTAACCAAGTTGACACTCCCCAGTCTTCCTTCCTCAGATTTCCATCTGGTGGGACAGAGGCCAATTCTGATCAGTAATTGTGTGCAAATGGATTCATTTGACTGTTGAGCCGCTGGAGACCTGATTTTAATTTATTGTATATATTTCCTGCTTGCTTGCACCTAATTGCCTCCTCAACCCTAGATGAGAAGGGCTTTTGTTAGCTTTGCTGAATGGCATGATCTGAATTTTTAAACTGCACCTAAAAAAAGAAAATAAAAATCCAGAAAGATGGTTTCCTTTTGGAGAAGTGTCATGTGCAACTTGAGAAACACTTTTTTCCTCCCTTCTTTTTGTTTCATTCTGCGCTGTACTAATGAAATTCCTGAAAACATGATGGGTTGCTGTTGCCATAGAAACCCAGTGCCTGGCAGAAAATGTAACCATTTAAGGCTGCAGATTTATTCATGTGCCCTGTTAGTCAAACTTCATACAATAAAATCAAATTAATATTTCTGTCTCATCAGGTTTGTGCAGCAAATCACCTTCCAAAACATCTTGGGAAGGAAGAAATTTCATCTGCAGATGACTGTAGTAGCAGTAAGTAAGGTTGCCCGTGCCTTCTTTGCAGCAAATACCCAGCACATTTGGTAAATTCTGTATTAACTAGTCTGTCTGCCTTCTCATGCAAGCTGGGATGTGACAAAGGCGCCGACCATACAGATCTGTGGAACCTCAAATCTACATAGTCTTTTTGATCTACCAGTTTAACAAAAGTTGTGATCCCCTGTTTACCTAAAATGAACAAGGAGGGGTGAATATTCAGAGTGTTCCTTTTACCTCAATTCCTTTGTCCATACAATCATGGTGCAAATATAAGGTGCAATTCTGTGCCCACAGCTGGGGACAGCTGAGGAAGTTTCTACAGTCCTCCAGTTCCACTCTCTCTCATCCACCACACCTGGATTCTAGGTGGGCCAGGCAGTTCAGTCCTGGCTCTCCTGAGCTTTATCTACAAGAATTTAATGCTTGTTCCTTTCTGAACCAGGTGCTTTAGATGGGAATTGCTTCTGTATGCACAACTGGAATCCAAAGCTTTCTGACTCCATGTCCAAGATGGACAGTGGCTTGATGAAATGGAAGAGCTCTGAATCTGCATGCAAAAGTTTCCAGGCTCAGTCTCTGGCAGGTAGGGCTGGATAAATGCCTGCCTGAAACACTGGACAGCCACTGCTGCCAGTCAGTGCCAGCAGTACTGGCCTAAATGCACCAATGTTCTGATTCAGTATTAGGCTGTTTCTGAAGCAGGGCCATGGCCCATTACATATATTGCAACATGATCCTACACATGTTTGCTGAAAGTCCTATGCGTTTCAGTGGGACTTATTCCTAGGTCAGTATGTACAAGATTGTAGCCATAGTGCCTATCCTCCCCACCCCGCATGTAATAATGTCTGAATTGTATGTGATCTTTAGAGGATGTTTCCAAGCCAAATCTATTGTTGCTGCGCTTTGTCTCCTGTGTTACTCAGCTGAAAACGAAACAAATGAGCAGTTAGCTGGTCTTTACTGAGCATTGATTTGCAGGATCCATTTGGACTCAAAATTCAGCAACTTCTTCTGGATATTGTTTTCCATGGGTGTGAATATGACATGCATGCTGGTCACTTGATGACGGCACCGACTCAAGGATTTGAGTTCACTTCCCCTTTCATCTATTATGCAAATGGATTCTGTTCTCCTGCTTTCGAGGCGGCACTTCGAGTGGAGCGATTTGTTTCCTTTCATCCAAATACGGCAACTTGGAAATAACTTTCTGTGTAACAGCTTCCCTGCTACTCTCCATTACCTTGTCCACAGCAGGTGTGTAGCTTGCTTCCGCTTTTACGCTCATCATTGACTCTGAGTGCAGCTGAGCATGGGAGCAGTTGCCCGTCTGGTTTCAGTGACTGCCTCTATCCATGGTTATCTTATATAACCATGAAATATTGGGTGGGGTCACAGGTCAGAAGGCATGATTGTGTTCTGGGTCTGTTGTGTTGTCTGGACCCGGTTTCAGATTTGCAGCATTGTTAAATTGTTTCTTTTTGAAACGGCAAAGAGACTCAGTGGTCTGTCCTGACATTCCCATGTTTCACCACGGCTATTTCAGTTGTCCAGATCCAGGATCATCATTTTAGCCTTGCTGACATGGAAACACCCCAGGAAAGTCTGGCCGCAAACACATCATTGCTTGCTTTACTCCCATTGGTCTTAACTTTTGGACAGACATGGAGACAGCCCGAAAATACAAGGAGGAAGAATGGGGGAATTTCAGTGAAACTGCTCATTTTTAGTCAATAAAAATCTCTGTGGTAACTGCAGTGGCTGGGAAGTGCCGCCAGAATGTGGGAGGAGTGGGAACCTGCCACAGCACTGCAACAGACCAATCAGAAGGAGGCTGCTGCTGTCAATTGAAAGCATATGGAAAGGGTGGGGAGTCAGCCCTTGGTGGCTGCTTGGATGTGTGATGAGACCAGGAAGGTGGAGAAGGGAGTGCGGTGAAACCGCACTGCATGGGTAACCACATGATCATCTGACCAGTAAAGCCTGGCCTTCAGGGTGGCCTGGTCTTTAGGGCCAGGATTTCAGACCTGCAAAGAATGAATGTCCAGATCCTAAAGGAGTGTACACTGAAGCACTCAGCAGTTTATTAACAGTAAATAGGTATACCTAAGTTACAGCAGTGCTGATTAGGATAGCCAGTTTAAGACTGACTGCAAAGGAACTGAGCATATACAGAGTGTTTTATGGAGTTGGTGTCACGTACGCATTGCAGGGAGGGGAATGAGACGTTGAATGGGTGATATACAAGAACAATTATGAAGTGCACAAGGACAGTACAGAAACATCAAGAAATCATCAGGAAAGCATTATGACACATTGGGGTGCTGGAGTAGCAGAATAAAAATAAAACAATCAAAAGTTACAGGATTTAATGGGTTTCAATGTTTGCTTTTACAGTCTGAGGTAAGAAATTCCATAAAACACTAAAAACCGGTTTAGTATTGAGATAGTAAGCAGAGAAGCCGCTGGAGGCTCTTTCTGAAGCTCTGGCAGATGTTGTTGCTAACAAGGCAGGCAGGCTGGATACCAGGCAATTAGTGAGCTGATACATTCTGTGGATTTGAACTGGTTACATGGCAGCACTGTGCATTTGAGGAAATGGTTAGCTGGTGACTCAGTCACATAGCCTGAGGCACCATCTTTGTTCCTAAAGCCGGACCATGGGTGGAAAAACCCTGGACATTTGTGGGGTATAGGAAGGTAAGAGAAAGTTTCTTTAATTCAAAATATAGAAATATAACTTTTATTAGGATGATCCCAACAATCCCCTCTCTGTCAGTCTTCCACATCTTCAGAGAGGCCTGTCATTCAGGGAGGCCTGGCCTGTAAGCTTGCAGGGAAATGGTGGACACCTCATTTCTTAATGTAACCTTGTCTCTTTCAACTTCATGAAGGCCTGGCCTTCATGATGATGTTGGAGAAGAAGATGCCTCCTTTGTTCTTACAAATACAGGGTTAAAGAGAAAAGGTGTGTGTGTATGCAGTTCTAGGAGAACTGGTCTTAGATAAGAGAGAACAAAAAAGAAGCAGGCCAAGGATGAGTGTTTGAGCTGCATCTTGAAAGGGTCGTCCTTAGATAAGGTATGGATGGAGGGAGGACAATTCCCAGCATCAGGAAGGGAGGGGGCCTATGAGAAAGTTGCCAGAGGATGAGATAAACTATAAAAGCTTTGTTCTAATTTTGTGCTGCATAGTTCTGATGTATTCTGCCTTACACATGTAATACACCAACAGCTTTGCGTATTCTTAATAAATATTGCTGGTTTGCTTTTCTTCAATCTATTTGTTTCATGAAAGTTCTAACAATGGCCTGAACTATAAGCTTGCAGGCCCATGGTGGTCATGCCGTTTCTTAAAGTAACCTTGACTCTTTCAAGTTCAGGAAGGCCTGGCCTTCATGATCCATGCATAGGACACTGGAATTAAAAAGGCCAACAATGAGCAGTGAGATGTTCTGAAAGGTTGGCTGTGAAAAATAAGGAGCCACTTTGAGGATTTGGTGTTTTAGGATTTCGGTGACTGGGAAGGCGATAGGCCATCAGCTAATTCTAATTAGTTTGAAATCAACTTTCAAATGGGCTGTATTACATTAGATTAATGAACTAATCCTATAAAAAACTAGCATGGTTTATTTCTTTTGTTAGTGTAACCTAAAGCCAGCTTTGCTTGCTTGCAGTTTATCATAATAAAGCCTGTTGATATGAAAAACCATTTTTGTGCTTAACTCTGAAGGGGAGTGGGAATGGTGACCTGAACAGCTTCCCCATTCCCACCTGCTGTTGCTTCTCAGTGCCATCTTCTCCTTTGATTCGCTCTGTTTAATCCAGTTGGCTGAGCAACCCATAAAAATCAGTTTATGAGCAACTTCAATGCCATTCTGTCAGGTGCTTTTTTGGAATACATGTGATGTAATGACCATATGGGCAGCTGAGACAGAGGAATGAGAAACAATGCAAAAGAGACAAAGGGGAACACTAGGAAAAGAGCAGCAGAACATGACTAGTGAAAGTGCCTGTGTCAAAGTGCTCCAAGAGTGAGGTGAAGTTTTTAACATATGCAGAGACCTTCTAAAACGAAGTGAGTGGTTAGGGCTCAGTTGTATGTCACAAGCAAGAATCCATACTAGGAAATGAGGGAGTGCCAATGGTCAAAACTCAAGGAATGAGGGGACACCATCGTCTTGCACATGTTTCTTATATAGCACGTAAATATATTCTTGCCCCATAGGATGGTAGAGAGAGGGGTGAGTGGGGTGCATGGAGACAGCGGGGGTCACTTGGGAGCATGGCTGAAGCTGGAGGTGCAGCTTTGCACACAGTCGCTTCTACAGGTTTCACTGGAATGATCATAAATTTGCAATTGCTGAAAAGTGATGGAAAGCAGCTTTGACACTGGCATCATCATAAGGGAAGCAATTGATACACATGGATAGGAAATCCAGCGTCAAGTCATTAGTAAGAAAAGAAATTAAAATGCTTGTGAGAGGGAGCTTATTAGGAAGTGAAGCGCTCATGAGCAAACATTGTCAATTTTGCTTGATTTGTTCCACTTAAGTGACTGTAATGGGAGAGGATAATTTTAAATGGGCATTTCAGATAACTCCATGCAAATGGTACTTCTCCCTCCCCCATCCCCCCTCCATGGCAAATATGAACATTTAAAATGTTCAAAACAGTGACATAACTGACTGTACAAACACACCATTTGGGTTTTTCTTATAATCCTACAATGCTGAACACTCCTTCTGATTCCTTTGTTAAACCTTTCCAATAAAATCAAGCCATCTCTATAGACCATTGCAAAATGATTTTCACAAATGCGCTGGCCACATTTAAACTATCATTGAGTTCATCACTTCAGTAGGTCCATAATTTTAAGCATAAGCTTAAACTATGTACAGTTCAATGATCAGTGAAGTGTGTATTTAATGCCTACTAAAATCAGTGTCCAAAATGTGCTATATGGCAGTGAACGCAGCAGTACTGGTAAGTCTTCCATGACATAACTTATCAGGGAGGAAATTTGGTGAGGGCTTAGCCAGAGTTTATGTTAAGGGGCAGGGTAACAAATGGAAAACCTTGACTAAGCCTGGAATGAAATTATTCTGGGGAAACCATCTCACATCCTGAGAACATGGCTCTTGTCTTTCCAGGGTCCTTTCTCCTGCTGGTTCCCTCAAATTACTGCTGAGAAGAGTCCTTGCAGCAGTGAAGGGAAATGTGTGGTTTCTTTTGTGGCCCCAAAGATCAGAAAGAGGAAAGAAATGAACTGGAAGAATGCATGTCACAGGTAGGGCCCACTTCGCCACCCCAGTATGATTGGCATATGCTCCCTCTAAGACCGATCACTTCCCCGAATGTTCATGAGCTTTCCACTTATGACAAAGCAGAAAAAGCAAAGTTGGGGTTGACTGAAGAGTTGAGGGGGGATTTCAAAATTCATCTCCAGGTGGGACTACTCTCCAGCCATAGCTCAACATCCCAGGGAACCCCAGTCTGATAGAGCAAGGAGAAAAGGCAGGGCCAGGATTGAATGAAGAGTCAAACTCTAGCTCTGTCAGATGAACTTTCATTGTCAAAATATAGTGTAGGGCATGTTAGCTAAACTTGAAAATGGGCAACAGGAAATCAGTGGAGGCAGGTGGCTCCAATATTAGTATCCACTCTGGGTTACAGCCTGAACTTTTAAGAAGCTATTCAAGGTGCTGCACCAAGTCTGGGACTGTGTTTCAGCACTATGGATAGCTTAAACCTGGAAAAAGCATCATGCCACTGAAACAGGAACCACCAGCCTCAACTGCAAAAAGTAGAATTTCATGGAAGGACTGGCAGGATATGGGAGAGGATAGTCCCTCCTGGATCCAGGGGAGCACCATCTTTATGCAAGCTCATGTACCTGCATCTGCCAGCAGCAAATTGCACTACCCCCACCCTACCCATCCAGAAGAAGCCATTGCTGCCTCCTTTTCCTTCTCCTGCAGGTGCCCCAAAGAGTCTCACCTACTCTCCTAGCATGGTGTTTGTGAGAAGGGAGCAGCCAGTGGGGCTGCCTGGAACACCTTCTAGGCATCTGTTGCTCTCACTGAGAGTCACGCTCATGAGACCTTGGAAGAGCTTGCCTGCATCTGGCAAAGTCAGAGGCCACTTCGTCCTGCTGCATGGCATAACAACAAAGGTCATAGGATTCAGGAATGGGGCATGCAGTGGTGGTGATGACACAAATGGTTTCTTATTTCAGGCAGCTAAAGAGCTTGCGCGAACCCTTCCTGAATAACTGTTGGGTTTTCAGTCATCTGGCAAGCAAATAAAAGGGTTAGGAAGGGGCAGCTATGGGTTGCATTCATAGACCTAAAATCTGCTTTTGTAGTTTAAGTATTGAGCACTCCTATTTCTTCTTTAAACAGTTATGAAGATGCATCAGGGAGGTGACACAAGCAAAGCTTATGCGAGTTGCCTGTGGCAGCCCTCCCCAACAAAGTGCCCTCCAGATGTTTTGGGTAACAACTGCCAGCATTCCCAATTGTTGGCCATGCTGGATGGAGCTGTTGCAAGCTGAAGTCTAAAACATCTGGAGGGTACCAAGTTGGGGAAGCCTGGCCCACTGACATGAAGACAGGATTCATTCACTGTTTGAAGAGCAGCCTAGTTGAATCTGAGTCTGTCTTCTACCTTGAGTGTCATCATGGCACCATTGCACATTGCCAAAAGAGCTTTGCCAGTGAGCATCAGCAGCTGCTGCTCAAAACTGACATCTTCTGGTTCTGTGCCACAACTCACTGGATCTTAATAAGTCTTAAGTCTTCCCATGTAGTACAGTGTTGAGCACAAGCTCAAGTTTGCTGCCAAATTTGGTATTTTTCTAGAATTTGGCTGCAACTGTAACTTATTATTAAGTGTTATGAGACTGGGAAAAAAACAATAATCCCTTTTTGAAATGTCTAAATGGAGGATATAATTGTGGGATAAGAGTTATCAAAGTACTAATCGTCTAGATGGCACATTTTGAAGGCCATAATATTTGCATGACTTATTTTCAAAAGGAAGATTGCATACATAAGATCTTTTTGTGTAGTTAATTATCAGCCACCAAATGTCTAGCAAAACCAACCAATGTGGCATGATGATCAGGCTAGGATTGAAGAGACCCAAATTCAAATCCCCAATAGTCCTCTTATCATGATGCCTCCTTTTGGTGGTTGGCTAAGACTTAAAAAACAATCTTGAGCATTTAAAGTTTTATATTGCTTTAGTTTTATGTTTGTTTTTAGATGCTGCCTTCTGATTCATACTTTATGATTTTAGTGTATATAATTTCTGTTTATTTGTTGGTATAAATGGTTATGATTAGGCTATTATATATGCCTGTTCTTCATCACCCTGGAACCCATTGTGTGATGGGCAGCATGCTCATGTTTTAAATAACATGAAAATGTTCAGCTCAGTCTCCAAAACACACGTCTCAGGACATATGTGCATCCATGGGCATCTTGCAAGTGTATGGATGCGTCTGCAGATGGAAGGTGCCTGACGAATCGCACCCCTGCCCTATGTTCATCGGATGAATGGAGCTCCTACCAAGGAACTCCTACCAAATGTCTAAACAGGAGGTTAAGAGGGAAGAGGATAGAATCAGCACTTAAGCAGGACAGAAAGGGATAGAATTAAATAGAATAGCAGTTGCATAGGACAGTATCAGCAAAGAAGGGTGCAAACCTATGCAAGCTTAGGCAGGAAAAGTGCCTACAATTCTCAGCATGTCTGTCTAGACATGCATAAGGGAGTGCCTTAAATTAGGCATTACAGATTGGGAAGAGATTGGATGATGGTATCATCATCATCATCACCATCATCTCTATGCCATTCATAGCCAAAGCTCTCTGGGTGGTTCACAACCTTAAGTCACCTATACAGGTTTCAACCAGGCACAGCCTTGCTTAGTTTCCAAGATTAGACAGGTTTGGGCACTTCAGACTATCTGGAAGTATCCATATGGATAACCATCTCCTTGCAGATGTGGAAGAAGCAGATATCTTAGGAGGCCAAGATGTCTTTTTCATTTGCTAGTGTCCAAAGTTTATTTCATGCATGGTAAGTTCTTTTGCAAATAAGTATACCACATATTGATTTCATTTATTAATTATATTTATAACCTACTTTTTTCCATTGAGCTTCATGGCCATGGGGAGACTAGAACCCAGATCTCCCCTGTACCAGTCCAACACTCTAGCCACTACCCCACACTGGTTTTCTTGATGTACTTTAATTATGGCATATTTGGTCATCTGAGTAGAAACCAGTATCCTGCAAAAGAGTGAAAATCAAGCCTAATACAATAGTCATATATCTATTCAATTAAGACTCATTTAACCTGGACACAAAATAGGTTAAAAGGCTTATGTAGGGTTTCCCCTCTATGAATATGGCATTCAACAGCCTGGGAAGAGGCTGTTATTTCAGTTTCATTACCACAGCAGTCATTGAACTGCGCGACGCATGTGGAATGACCTTTCAGTTCATTACCTCTAGAATGGTAGACCAAGTTTCTATGATCATTAGAATTCTATCCATAATCTGCACCGTCCTTCATACTTATTACAATGATGATCTTAATGATAGCTAATAAAAGTAATTTTCAAAATTATTAAAATTGCATCTTTAAAATGAAATGATTTAAAGAGAAGCAAAGCTGGACTGTAACAATGGTATGACAACAGACCATTCAGTTTCACAGAAAATACTTCGGTATCATTCCAGGCTAGAAGGGTGCCCCTTGAGAAATACAAAACAGATTCAAATGACTTCAGAATTCTACAAATTTGACCTGAGGATTCAGCAGCAGAAGAGCATTTCCCAAGTTGCATGGATGTATGGAGCATTTCTTTTTTTAAGTTTGCAGAACTATATGCAAAGTGAGTAGTATGAAAATATGGAAATAACAGGAAAATACATTGATATATAGACCATAAAACATACCTGTAATCTTTCCTTAGCCTCTGAAGTGTATCACTCTTTTTTGTGCATTCTGGTCATTATTTCATGTTGAGCTAAGAAAAATATGCAAAACATTACATGTCAGTAACATAAATCATGGGACACTTTTTGGTGTACTTTTCCAAATTGGGAGAGCTGGGAAATCTCTCAGTGAGCAAATAACAAAATGATAGATGCTGACAAACCATGAAACACAGATGGAATGGATTAAACAAAACCCATACATCCCTAGTCTGGAAAGCAGTTGCAAGTAGCTTGAATGCTGTAACCATGGGACTTCTGTAGGTCATATATATTTGTTTTCATCCCTAGTACTTCTTGAAGTATTTCTACCAGTAGTGTTCTAGCATGGAAATAATTTGGGAGAAAATGAGGAGTGATTATAAAATTGTCTGTTTAACTCACACTGCCCAGCAGATCAGACAGCTGTTAATACAATCTGCAAATATCTTTATGTGAAATACCTGAAGCTCAGGCATGGAAGATGTGGGGTGAGGGCACAGAGGCTGGGGCTTGGACATGCAGCAGGTCTGGCAAAAACACTTTGCTGCCTGTGGCAAAGGGCAATATGGCACTCATTGCCTGTTTCCTGTAGAAGCTGATCAAATTGGCCCCCGGACCCTAGTTCAGCACTGGCGATGGACACTGCTCTCTAACCTATCAGAAGCAGCAAGGGAGCTTCAGGGACCCCGGACAAAGTGGAACAGCCAGAAAGTTCATGAAGAACAGCCAGAAGGCTGTCACTAGTGCACCCATCCCAGGATCTCCTGACTGGGGCAACTGTGTTACTCTGCCCCATAGTTGGGTGGATCCCTGTTGCAAACGCCCCAGGTAGACTAGGGTCACCCTACAAATGAAGAAAAAACCCACAACACATCAGGTGAAACTCCCAATGATGAAGCACATTTACGTTCTGTAATTAAACTTAGGATCAGTTAAAATAATACTTTAAATATCTGTTATGCAGTTGATCCTCTTTTTGTTTGTAATCACAAAAGCATGTGGTGGCCCCAATACAGATCAAGACCCCTATATATAGTCCTCCTGCATTTGCTTTCCTTCCAAAGTCCCTCCAGAACTAGCAAGGTCTAAAACGTGGGGGAAAGCTTGCAATGCCACCAGTGGTGACGTTTCCCCACTATTTTTAGCATGCGTTATACATACATGTGTAGGAGTGAATTTCAGAAAACAAGCAACTGGGTGGACGTAAGATTGAACCCTCTCTTACTGCATGCAGAGTTTCTCTGAAGAGAAGGTCAGCTGCATGCTTGCTATCTGGCATATTGTGTGGTTTTACTTTCCTCTGAGCAACCTTTGGCGTTCACGTCCCATTGAAAGCCATATGTTTGTGCCTAAGTTCCCTCGTCTTACTCTGAATTATACTTACTGACTTTGAGTATTCCCCCACAATACATGATAATCAGGCCAAAGCAAGACAAGCATAGTTTGTTCATCAGAATGGTACAATGTTTGCCCTAGGATGAGATTCTAATGCCACACTCAGAAGTGGGAGGGGGTTGTTATTATCTGGAGATCAGATTCGAGAACATTGTGCCCTGAGTTCTGAGGATATGAGGTGCTTGCTTTCTTCTATGTCTTGTGAGTTAAGAAGCCCATGGGCTTCACCAAGGCTAAGCAAAAGCTATACTTCTATGCATGTTCAGACAAATAGTCCTACAGCTACCAGTATGCCCCAGTCAGCTATGCTGGCCGAGTCATGCTGGGAGCTCTAAGAGTTGCACTCTAAGGGACCAGTCTTAGCTAAATCCTAAGAGACAGTCCAAATGATCTGATACCCAGTATCACTATTTTGGGGGCAGCTATTCAAAAAGTTAGGACTATATTTTGCCTCCATTTGCCAGCCTTCCTGCTGCTTCAAAAGCTTGTGGCTGCAGATCAAACTTTCCAGCTTCTGCTTTTCTCCAACCAGAAATAAAAATCAGGCTAAAGCTGTTCCTGCAGAACAGAGGAATAATCAGGGTGTGTGTGTGTGTGCACACGCATGTGTGCCTGTGCATCCGAGTAAATGAAAGCTAACTCAATAGAACTTGCAAGTAATTAACCACCTTTTTCACATGTGCTAAGGCTTTGACCTTTGCATTGTTCAATCTTACACTTAATGTGTAAGTCTTTGCTATAAGGGTTATCCAGTGGCACACCTTAATCTTCAGGTCCTTTAGAAGGGACATTATGGAAACATTGATCTTAAACACAACATGCTGGATGACCAGACTTTGCCATGAAAATCCTTCCCCCCTCATCCCCTTGTGACAAGTTGTGCATGGAATGCCATTACTGATTTTTGTTATAAGAGATAGCTTTATTATTAAGGTCAACAGCACCATTCAATTTGACAATTCCAATTTATAGCAATAAGAAACAGGCTTTCCCGTTACTTACACATATGACTTCCTACACACAGGAAACAGATCAAGCAGGAATGCAGATATCTTTTCTGGATTTTTTTCATGTTTTTTGCAGAGAGAAATCTTTAGAGGATATAAATCTCTAAGTGTAGCTGATAGAGTGGCACAAAGAGTACGCGAGCTGAGGGAGACATTATTTTCAACTTTTACAATAGATCATTTTATGAAGGTCAGTGTGGTAGTGGATGGAATGCGAGATTTAGAGCACAGAGCCCGAAAGCTGAACTGATTCGGGAATAGTCTCATCATACATTCCTTTAATGGAGTTTAAAAGGGAACTTTAAATCTGAATGCAAGGTCCTTTCTCGATGCAGAAACTAAGGCTCCAATCCTATATGCCAGGGATGGGTCAGGGTCAGAGTCTGTGGGCCATTTCTTATTCCCTGGCCTGTGAGGCCCATCCCCAAGCCTGTCACGCCTGAGCCAGACCTGGGCCAGGATGACTTTTCAGACAGAAAGTCTCACACTGCTGAACCTGATCCTCCTTTTCCATATCAGTATTCCCTCAGGCCTTCCAAAAGAGTTGCACCTTGAGGAATGTGCTTCACCTGTTGCATCCGAGTAGGTGGATGGGCAACGGAAGACTGAAGGTGCAGGCACAGGCTGCTGGCTTGGTGGTGAAGCACCTGTCTCAAGACCCAGGTCTATTCAAGAAAAAGGGTTCCTCAGCGAAAGAGAGACTCTGAAGCTGCTAGTGGTTTTCTGCTAGACTAAAAGTCTAGTTAAATGGACCAACAGCTGAGAGGTGCTAGCTGCTGAAACGGCAGCACGTCATACCTTGATCCCTGGCTGTTTCTCGAACTGCCATCTCACATTGCTGACTCTTGGATTTCTATAATAACTTTGCACTGCCCTTGACTGTTCTTCTGGCTAAATCCATCTCTATCACTGTGCTCTGAGAACTTGCTGGCTTTGGCCTGGGATTGAACTGACTTTGTCATAGTTTGTTCCTTGAATGAACTGGATGTTGTAGGTTCAAATTTGGAGTGTTATTCCCTATCCAGAGATGAAGGTTCATCCTCTGAAGTTTACCATAGGCTTGGGAAAAGGTAGGGGGATGATCTGTGATGATCTGAGATAACAGCAGGGATTCCCATGTTCCTCTCTCAAGTGGGAGGGCAAGTATCTCACTAACTGAGGGAAGGTGTAGACAGGTAATGCTCCTCTTTCTCTGTGGACAGAGTTTCTTCTTGCAGAGAAAGGCAGGCATCTGCTGTTGTATGTATGTACCATGCATTGTTGAAGGAATCCTGCTTGAAGCTGCAACAGTCCATAGATCTAGTTTTGAAAAGATAAAGAGAGAATTGGGTAAAAATGTGTGCCATATAAAATTGCTTTGCTTTTGCTCCCTGAACAGCGAGGTAAATGAAAGCTACAAATTATATTTTGCGTTTATGAGAACCTATCAGTGTTTATTCTGTGACTGTATTTTCTGTGAAAGGGAAACGTGAAGAAAGAAAATGACTTGGTACTAAACGATGGAGCCAGAGTGGGCCAAGGGTCTGGCTTTGCTCCTCTGTTCTTCATTAATGTTATCAAAATGGCCAAGTGTGTTAAGTGACTGCCCAGGTCAACAACAAAACCAAACCATCTGTGCTTTGTTAAATTTTTACAGCCATGACATACAGTGTATCAGCACATCATGGGCCATTTGGAAATAATGTTATAATGAAAAACAGTCTCCCTGCTCCCCACAGGCAGATTCTAGCAAGTTTCATACATGAGATGGATAGGATGAATGCATGATTGCATGAAGTTTGCAGCTTTGTACACTTTGTGTGTGTGTGTCTATGTGTGTGAAGGACAGGAATCTTTCCAACCATTGCCTTATTGTCTTGTAAACAGTGGATAAATTTAAAGGTATTCTCAAAATTTAGTTGTGTGTCTAGTCACTCAAAAACAAATGTTTATTGCACAGGGTTACTGAAAAGAGGACTTCAGTGTGCTTCAGGTGTTGATATAAAGCCTGGGCCTGAACAATACAATCTCAGGTGCAACGGATAGTTGGAATAGACTGAAATACTTGTGAGCACAGTGAGAAATCAGAGTGGTCAAGGGAGCTTGCCGACACCTCATAGGTAACTGTCTACAGAGGACTCAGGGAGGGACCTACCCTTCATTACTGGTGGGTGTCATTGCCTCCAAAAGCAAACCAGCTTGGAAACTCAACTGGGAAATTGTATTTTCAGTGGTTTGTGTTGATCACAGGAAACAGATTTTCAGGTGGTGGCAATTTCACATATTATTATTATTTTCTTCCATAGTAAATGGCATTTCACATCCAGTCACTGTGTGATCAAAAAGGAATTGAGTTGCTTGAAGGATATGAGAGAACATTCCTCAGAATAGAAATGGGCTTTGCCCCCAGACTTGAGCACGTAATTTCATATAAACCAATTCCTCCTGGGTGTGCATGGGAGAGGTTGCCATTTCCAATTTCTTGTGCTTTATTTGGATGTTCTTTTCCTGAACAAGCTGAAATCTCTCCAGGAATAGCCAGTTGTCATGATTCCTCCTTTTGATGCTGTGTGAATATTACTGGCCCACCATCAGAATAACAGAGGACTAAAGGGACAAAAGAGTCTGGAGTAACTGGATGTACAAAAGAAATAAAAATCCAAAGAAACCTGCAGGCAAAGTGACTTGTGTGAAAGAAAGCAAAAATGTGCATCCATCCATCCCTGGATGTTTGCCATTTGGTGCTATTTCCAGGACAGGCATCAGTAAGAGAAACAGCTTTGGGTCCCTTTCTATTTGCCTGGTTCCATGTTTCCTTTTGTTCAATGTAGCCTTATGGTGCCTAAGATTAGTGGTCTTTCCAGCTCAGCATTGTCTCTTCTGACTGGCGGCAGGTCCTCAAGAACTCAGTCTGAAATAGGCTTGTCTTTGGGCCACATGCCTGAGATCCCAGCATCCCAGGAAGCAGGGGCCCTTCCACATAGAAAGCATATCCTCTACCATGGAGAGAACCTTTCACCTGCTCTGCTCCTGGGAGCAATGCTCTGCTTCTTCTGTAATTCAGCAAGGAGGCTCACTGAGTCACATCAACTCTAACAGGTCATGTAAAGCCGCTTTCTGAATTAGGGTGGGCCAAGAAGAGCCAGTCACCCTTCCTGTCCAATGTGGGTGAAGCTGTAACGGGCCCCAGCTAATGCATCCTGGCTCTTCTCAGCCTACAAATGAACGATTGAGTCCTTTTCTCAGTTTTCTCCTGCCTTCCTTCTCATCCCATTGTTTGCATGGGAGGGGGTGGCACTTCCAATTTCCTTTGTCTTATTGGGATGTTCTTTTCCTGAGCAAGCCGAAATCTCTCCAGGAACAGCCAGTTGCCATGGCTCCTCCTTTTGATGCTCTGTGACTGTCACTGGCCCACCATCAGAGCAACAGAGGACTACAGAGACAAAAGAAAAGCTTAATTATAACCTAAACTCCCCCCTCCCTGCCTGTGTGATGTAGGCAAGAATGCAAATGATGGCTTTGCAGGATGTAAATTCAAATAGAATTACTTATCTTTTGAAACCCCCACTGATCTGGCCATGATACAGATCAGCAGTGGGGCCCTTAATTATTCTTGTCCCTTGCTGTTGTTAGAGGTAGAACTTCTAGACAGGCTCAATACACCTACTGTACAAAACATACAGTCATAACTCAGAATGTTGGCTGACCATTTTCTAAAAGATGGGAGAGCAGCTAAGCTTTGAAATAACAGCTAGTTCATGTAATTAAGCAACCAGAATGACAATTCTCAATTGGCTTGTAAACAAGGCTGCTTGACAGAGAGATAGGCACTGTTGACCTTTGAAACAGTAGATATAGCAATGACTGTATAATAGCAGCCTTATTTTAATATGAATTATGGATTTATAGCTCCTTTGAGAGAGTATTTCTGATGCGTCTCCTCTCCCATGCATTACTGTTACTGCCCCTGACATAACAGACTGTTCTGTCTTCTTGTCCATCACATTAATTTGCATTTTCCCTTCCCTAGAATGCAGGAAATTTAGGATACTTTTACAGTGAACATTTCCTTTGAGAAAAATTGTGTAGGAAACTTGTGGTTCTGCAAAAACTGGTTCACTTACAAATATGCCAGCTCAGTAGCATTAGTGTGGTTATTCCCACACCATTCCGGATAAATACAAGCATAGCAAAAACCAAAAGCATAGCAAAAACCAAAAGCAAAAACCAAAAATGTACTTAATTATCCATTAAGATGGTCCTATCAGCATGCAAATTCCATCCTGTGCTAAAGAGAATACCATTCTATTTCATTGTGGCAAAAGAGTTTGATCATGCTTGCTTGCTTGCTTTCTTTCTTTCTTTCTTTCTTTCTTTCTTTCTTTCTTTCTTTCTTTCTTTCTTTCTTTCTTTCCTCTTATAGCATTCTCCAATTATAAAACATGAATGTTGCGTTCCTTACCAAATCAGCTCACTTTTCTCTCAGTATGAAATCTGGCATGAAGATTCTATACAAACTGTCTCAATTTCACAATAATCACATAAAAATAGCCAGACTACATACAGCAATGAAGCATCTTTGGTTGGAAGAGCAATTTCAGACCGTTTGTAGGAAGTGATGAGCTGATAAACAACCTCTTCTTGGGAAGTCTGTAATGACTTGAAAAATCAGAATATTTTGCCAGATATGCTTTGTTGTTGTTGTAGGTTTGGTGGTAATTCACTGAAGTTTTACAGAAGGTATAAGGAAGTACCCTTATACCAAGCAAGACCATTGGTCCAGCTAGCTCAGCAGTGCCTAGGCTGACTGGTAGCTGCTCTCTGGGCTTTCCAGCCAGATCATTCCCAGCTCTGACTGAGGATGCTGGGGAGTGCAGCAGTGACCTTGTGCCTGCAAAGCAGATGCTTTGCCATTGAGGCTGTGTGTTGGGAGCACATTATGAAATGAAGCCCAGGTTGCTTTTTGCCAGTGAAGGCAGAATAGGGAGGAGGGGACTAGGTGATTTTATAACCCCAGGAAAAGGTACCTTAGGCTACACAAATGCAAAATTTAAAAAACAACTTTTTTCTGGCTGCAGATTTTCCTTCAATCAGTATAGGAATGGCTTTCAGCTATCAACAAGCACAAATAATTTATATTTTAATTCTTCTTGAAGCTATGCAGGCAGAGACAATCTTCAAAACAATAGCAGGTCCATTGGCTTTTCTCTGTGTAACAATGCTTCATTCTAACTTTAAAAAAAAAAGCATAGCACAACTTTCCCTCAATCAATTTGCATTTTGTTTTCTGGAGGCTTTACCTTAGAATCATAGCTTTAAAATGAAACAGGATCATTTGATTTGCACCTTTCTTTGTGCCTTTTGCCGGGCCTTTGTTTGGGGTCATAAAGTTATCCTCACCAGCTATTCCTATTGATCTTCCAGGGTGACTTTGTCACTCTAGACATTTTTCTTTTTGTTAAAAAATGTAAAATTCAGGAAGCTGAAATTTGTGCATAGATTAGACCAAGTACTTTTGCAATGTTGTAAATGATCAAACCAATAAGACTACTCTTTTGCAAATTGCATGTAGTATGTATGCCTGGCATACTGAAGTCAGCCTATGATGCAGGATTAGGCAGAGAAATCTATCTATGTCTACTTATAAACCAGTTTAATAGGGTTTACTTCCAGATAAGTGTGTGCAGGAATAGAACTGCAGTCTCAGTGGCTGACCAAACTGAGTTTTGTATCGAGTGTCTTTTGCTAGCTGCTCCCTCCACATGTAGGCAAGGACGTTTCTTTTCTCTGTCTTTGAAAAGAACTGTCATTTCCATACAGTGCATCTGTTTTGTATAAAGCACATCAATTCATACTACACGTCCTGCTGCTGCGCAGGTATGCTTCACATGAAGACGATTTATGCCCTTTGTGTTCAGAGCTGCAGCAGCTTCACATTTGCATGAAGAGTTGCTCTGTGTTTGGAGGGCACCGTTCCCCTGGCATACTACACTTTTAAAAATCAGTCTTCAGACCAACCTGGTGGCTTGTTGGAAACACAATACAGATCAAAGTATTCCCTAAATCAAATTCTAAAGAGAAGGGGCACTCCTCACATCCAGGCTACTTGTCCGCCTTGGATGCAAGAATTAGGCACACGAGGGATCTCTGCTGTTGAAGTCTTTTTCCTCCTCTCTTCAAGACCCTACAACCTTGCACATGTGTGGCATGATGACTGCCACAGCTATACCTGTGGGGCACCATGTGTTATAGGGTGCTCAGAAGGATCACAGATGTACTATGAAAAGAAGCAGCTTTCCCATTTGCGGTTTTATTGTTCCTCCTGAGCAAGGACTTCCTGAAGCATCTCTTTCAGAAGCTATTTATAGAAATTGTTCCGGAGTTATTACTGTTCTTTAACTGAAACTTTTGTGGAATGGCTTTGCAATCTCGGCCTTCAATCTCAGACTGGGGCTTGCTTGGCAGTTCTTTGTCATGTGATGTTCTCATTTGTAAACAACAATTTTCAAAACAGAGATTGCACCACCACTTGTATGTTGGGACCCAGGTGAGCTGCAAAACAACACCAGTGGGAAATTGCTCTGCAAAGGGCAGTAGTCCAAATCCCAAACAAATGCAGTAGGCAATTGCCATTGAGGGAAATGATCTGCTGTATTTAGTCCCTGGAAATCAGATGGCTTCTAGCCCTCACTCAAGAGGTTCTCTGAACCAAGTTCCAGATGGGCAGAACAGTTCAGTTTGATTTTATAGAGAGTAGGGGGTTAAATGGAATTATCAGAAAATTTCTGCAATAGTTGCCATCTTTCTCAAAAGCTACACTTGGGGTTGTTTGTTTTTTGAGCGGAACGAAGGAAACAGAGATTGCACAAGGCATTATCTCAAAATGATGTTTGTTTCCCTAACTGGATTTTCAGTAGCAGTACCAGACACACGACAAAAAATTGTTGGTAGACCCATGTGCACATCTGGACATAGTTACGTATGTTGGTGTGACGTCTTCATGTTCAAGTTACTTCTTGGTTATATGGTCTAGTTGGCTGAAGTGAGAGATCCCCTCCCCACTGCAATACTACTCAAAAAAGTATTTGAAAGATGGCATTATTCCAATCTGAGCCAGCACTCACAAGAGTGCTTCAGACATTGATTAACTAGTTATGAGCAATTTAAGGTAATTTAACTGTGTTTTCTTACTCTGTCAGGTTCCAGGTAATTCATTCTGTGCACCTTAGGTTTTTAGTTTGTGTTTCTTGAACAGCAACTTCTCATACCACATAGCTTTCAATAGTAGTTAAGATGAGGCTTTCAAAAGCAGTTTTCATTATGAGTTCTGTTGATTAAAAAAAAAAGTTTGGGGGATATCTTATTTAGAAATGCTCAAGTATTTAAAGTAGGTTTTTTTCAAAAAAAATCTTGACTTATGTGAACGGAAAAGTGCATAAAGTTATCTAAGCTTCAATATATGCTTGCCACATTGCCATAAATTGTGAAGTCATATTTTTTCTATCTACCGAGGCAGGTCCAGGATTGAAGCCCCTTGGCAAAGTGACTTCTGCATAAAAGCACTCAAGGGCAGAGAAAAGGAAGCACTTCTTCACACAGAATATAGTTAAACTATGGAATTTGCTGCCATGGGAAGTGGCGATGGCTGTAAAAGGGGATCAGACAGATTCACGGAGGCTACTAACCTTGCTGGTGATGTGCTGCCTCCTTTACCACTAGTGCCATGCCTGCCCGCACCAGTCGCCGAGGAGCTTGGGCAGGAGGAGCTCTCCCACCCATCCTGCTTGAGGGATCCTGCAGGCAGCTGGTTTGCCACCATGTGTATGGAGTCCTGGGCCAGATGGGTTGCTCCTGTGCTGGTTTGCCCCTTTCCCCACTTTTAGACTTAATTCACAGCTGTGCAGGGCAACTGTGAAGCTGCTTTTGTAAAAGTTTCCCACATACCCTTGCGTGTGGGACAGACTTTGGGTTACTGGGGGATTCCTAAAGGAACGCCTGCGGCCATATTTGCCCTCCTGCCCCTTGAGATTGGCAGCAGAGGCTCTCCTCCGGGAGCCTTCCATGAGAGATATCAGGAAGCAAAGTACCCGGAGGAGGGCTTTCTCTGCGGTGGCACCCCATCTGTGGAATGCACTCCTCAGAGAGGTCTGCCTGGCACCGTCGTTATTTGTTTTTCGGTGCCAGGCCAAGACCTTTTTCTTCAAGACTTTTTTTCTTCTTTCTTTAATAATGTTTAATATTTATTGATTTTAATTGTGCAGCCAGTGTGTTTCCGGGTTTTAATTGTAATTGTAATTGTTTTATTTATTTATTTCTGTGAGCCGTCCCAAGGCTATGTAGCAAGGGGATGGCATATAAAAACTTTGAATAAATAAATAAATTCACGATGGCAGCTCACTCTGCCATGCCTGGTGTAGGGTGGCTGGGGGGTCCTACCAAGGTCCCGGGCCCTGGCACCTCCCTGAGGATACCTGATGCTACTCTTGAGCTTGACCAAGACATTTATTTTTAAGGCATTCTTTCCCAGCTTACACCCTCTGATTAGCTGAAGATTTGATCTGAGAGAGCCGAAACTTCCCACTCAGGAGGATGACTAGATATACATCAAAGCCAGTGTCATTATGCACAAGGATTACTAATTCTGCAGGAAAGTAATTAGTAATATTAATACAGACAAATCATTTCCCAAGCATTATATTGTTGTACAGAGAGTACTATAATACTGATGATGACAGTCTTACATGAACTTAAGCAACTGAAGATTTTGGAACCCTTAAAATTAAGTGCCTACTTGGCATTGCTGTTAAAAATTAGTATAGACATTGGATTTGAAAATCCAAAGCAGGAAAAATAGAAATAGAAAATTCAAATCTGTAAATGTGTAGGGACCTTTAAGTTTGTTAGTATTTGTGAGAACAAAACTAACAACGACAATGGCAATTCATTAACTTTCTGCCTGCTTCCAAAATTGGGGTGGGAAAATAGAATCTCACTGACATTTTCACATTCTTAAGAGAAGATTATCTTTGTTTCCCCCTATTGCGTTTGCGTAAAGATGCACCAAGGAGTGGCTGCTCCCAGCCTGGTGTTCTCCACTGGTACCAGACCACAACCCCTCTGATCTGCAGCCAGTAGGAGCATTGTCCATGGCTTAGGGAATGATAGATGCCCCATTCCAGTGTATTTGGAGGGTGCCAAGTTGGAGAAGGCCATTTTAAAGACATCCTAATCTGCACTGTATGTTTGAAGCTTGAAATTTCCAACCCTGAAGCATTTCAAACCTGGAATTTACATTGTGGGAAATTTCTCAGCCTTGCAGTTAATATACAGATGACTTGTGAATTCTTATTTCGGATTTAGGATACCAATTTCAGTGAAAGCCAAAGAAAAACCAACCCAGTTAAGCGTCTAATTTCTCTACTAGTAAACACAAAGTATTCTCCAGTTGCACGTTTCTCTGGCCCTCTGATCAGTGGATCCATGCAGAAATACATAATTGCAGTATTGCATCTGAAACCTAATCCCATACTTGCAGAGTAGGCCCACAATTGGCATTCTCTTAGGCAGAGGCAAAGTTCCTCCTGTGTTTGCATGTTTGTTTTTATTTTCTCCAAATGTCTTCCCTTTCCCTTACCACTATTGAGAATGGGTGGGGGGTTAGCAATGTTAACACTATCAATTTACTATTTTTTTGCATGGATTTGCATTTAGTCTCATAACAGTATCCTCAGATACTGTAAGATTAGCCCATTTGCTATATAGGATTTGATTAACCATATGGATCTAAGAGATTATATTTATTTAAGCTCAGTGGTGGCATAAAGTCATCATCAATATGTAGAGAGATTCCATACATGTTATGAATTAATTATTGGCTTTTAGAACCAAATGTCCTGACAGATTGTTTATCTGGAACAAGAGGGGATTAGAAGAATTGCTATGGTGATAAGCAAAACCAAAACAGAAGCACACAAACCAGATCTAATACAAGGGGGACAAAAAGTTACCTAAGGTGCAATATGGACATTTAATACAATCCAACACATTTTGAAATAAGCATCTTCAGGGCTATCTGAACAATTAAACAAACTAAAACCATGTAAATGAAGCTCTTTGCAAAACTTTGTAAGCAAATATATATTTAAAATTAGTTTGAATGATTAAAACATCTCAAATATTGAACAAGTTTTTAAAAATCAAAAGTACCATTTTATGACTTTAAAATAGACATTGATGAAAACAGAAGGGATAACTATGACATTCTAATATAAAGTAGTACCACACAATGTAGCAAATACATTATGAATTCAAATGCCAAAAACATGGTCAGCCACCTTACAGACATGGGACTGGATCCAGAATTGTTCCTCCACCCATAGCAGGATGTTTGGGATTTCCACATCATATCCTTTCCGCCCTGAAGCCCTTCCAAGTATTATCCAGCATCCTGGAGAAGAAACAGAAGTTCCTTTCCATCAGCAGCATCCTTCTGTGGGTGTTTCTGAATCCAGCCTGGGATGTTCTTTGGCCTGCACCATCAGGGCAGCCACATCTAAAAGAAGCCTTCTCAGTTATTGACAAGCTGCAGTCATCAAAGCCATGCAGCTGCAAGAGAAACAAGATATGGAAAATGTTCGAAACCTTGTGTGCAATTGCACCTATATATATGGCAGAAATGACCAGCGCCTACACCTGGCACTAAGCATACTTACAAGCAATACTTGTGTACATCGATCACTAAAAACTATGTATTCAACCCAACATGAAATGCAGGTGCTTCGGAAATTAGTCCATTGCAGGTCTGTCAGACACCATGAAAGGGAGTGAAGGCTACACAAGCAGTAGGGAGCGTGTGGCCCGATCCTCTGGTCATGGTTGGACAGACGCTTCCATCACTCCTGAAAACTGGCCATGTTGGTTGGGCTGCTGGAGTTGGAGTCAACACCAAGGGCGCCTTCCCTCCGCACCCTTGAGCTGTATACTGAATGTGACCCGGGACTTATGTGAAGGCGGGCATGGTCAGGCATTTTCTGGGAGCCCACATTCCAGCAGGGGGCCCTTGACAAGAGTTCACCCACTTCTGGCTCTGGTCCAGACTGTGAAGATGGCAAGGAGGAGGAAGATCAGAAGGTGCCTACTGCTGGCTCCCTGCCTGGCAAGCAAATGAACGGTGGCAGTGTGGGGGTGCGGAGGAGGATGAGCAACAGCAGCAGCTGCTACTACTAGCAGTGGCCGTGAGAAGGTAGACTCCCACCCATTAGGAGTGCCTTGCCCACGCACCCTATCAACAGCCTTGCGCTAAGGGCATAAATATGTACAGAAAGCATGAGTTCAACAAAGGCGGGGGAGAGGAGAGAGAAAATCAATGGGGTTCATTTGCCCGGAAGCATCCTTAGTGTGTGAGAGCTGGCTGTGGTTTCTTAACGCTGAAGGGAATGTACTTTGCATATGATCAGAACCACTTTCCCTCATATATGCCACGATTTTGCTTCATGAGATGGAAACAGATTGTGGGACTGAACGCTGGCATACGTGATATCTGGTTCGTACAGCCAGAGCCAACCCCTGCCAAAGAGAGAGCGATAACAACTGACAGTAAGTAAACACATACTCATTAGTGGCTTATGTGTGCTTTGAGAGCAGACAAATGCACACAACATATATTTGCACACAAATCAGCACTTGTAGAGAAGATCGTTCTCTTTACATCCAACATCTGGTAATGTCACAGTCCAGCGAGCAGCACAGCTGTGTCTTCATTCCGGCTGCCGCAAGAACGTGCTGCCAATCCTTAAAAGGATGTCGAAGAGAGATTGATTCCTCAGCTCTTCCTTCCCTGAATTACCCAGCTCTCCAATTAACATTAACTTCTCTCTGGGCACTGGCTCATTATCTGGAAACGTTACGCTTCTGTAATATATTCTCTGAAAGGGCCGCTCTTTTTCTGAGAAGATATGGAAAGTGTGGAGGGTGGGGAGGATGGGAATCTAATAGAACCTAAAGTTCTATTTCCCTATCTATCTGGGCCCTTTAATTTGCAGTTTGGTACCTCAAAGAAACCTCTGGAATAAAATTAATTAGCCTCTGGTAATGGGGATTATCGCTGTATCTGTGTAATAGAATTTCATCCATACAAATGAGCTGCAGCTTCGCTTCTGCACAGCTGCAGTTGTGATATCGCTAACAGTGCTTGAAGGATAAAAGTTATCACTGCTGCTCTGCCCATCACAGGGCCCTAGCTGTCGAATTTATTTCCTCTGACAGCCGTGACTCTCAAGTGATCCCCTCAGCTTGAGTACAATCTAGCCTGCTTCATCTTAGAAAGCTGCAGCAGGGGTGTGTGCTGTGGTGAGGCGGTTTGGTTGCATCCCTTCCTCTGGCTCCTGTCCCCAGATATCACGGCGAGAAAGAGAACAGAAAAAGAAAATCAAGTGTGCGCAGCATGGCAGGAGAGGGAGACCACAGAACTGCATAATAAGCAGCTTTGTGGTGACCCTTCCTGCCATGCTGGTCTTCAGCCACTCACAGCTGCATGTGGAGATTGTGTTGCTTTCTGACTAATTGTGTAGAGGCAGCGCAGACAGAATAGACAGAGCTGATTCTGGGGGCTTTAGCAGTCCCCTTTGCAGTACCGTTTGCGACCTGTGGAGACATCTCAGGAGAAATGTGTAACTCATCCCCGCATATGCATTCCATGATGCAAAATCAATTCCCCAAGAAATCTTTGAGGGCATTTTATCTCCTTTGAGTTCAGGCAATGGTTGCAGGCCACCAATTTCTTCACTTTTGGTCCTCTGCTCCAGTAGCAAGTGGGACCAAAGGCAAAATGGGTAGGGTCAAAAATGCCAAACTATTTCATCGTGAATTTCTTTCTGCTGATGATTAAGCCTTGGGAAATCCATTTCAGTACTTTAGAATTGGGAGGGGGTCTTTATTTAAAACATGTTGTACCCTAAACTTCAGCTCATCCCCCCGCCCCCCCAAAATAAGATTCCTACAGAATACCCTACAAGGTGGTTCACAAACAGCATTTCAAATGCTCACAGTCTTCACAATGGTGGCAAGTTCATTGCTGAGCCAAGTTCATGACCCGGTATGGATGACCCAGATTAGAGGCACGCATGAAATTCTCTGAAATTGATCCTGAAATGTGGTAAATGAGTACAAGCAATGCTGTACAGAGGGGACATGCTTGACCTTCCTTTTTCTTAGATTCTTTTCAAACAAGTTATCTGCATCTGCACACACTATTTAAGCTCTCTTCTGTGTGCTGTTGATGGAAATGAACCTCATTCCTTGGAAGATTTGTTTACTCCACCCCCCTTTTCTGCTACAATATTTTAATCTTAGAGGCAATTAGAGCTGCTCTATTTGGACTATTTTTCACAATTCATTTCTGCCTATTAATCTTCAAAGTTTCTAAGCACCCACAAACTGCAACATGAATCATGTTAATTAAGATGAATTGCCACGATGCTTTGACAGTCCCCAGGAAAAACATTTTGTTGCACATTAGAAAAGCAAACCCCAAACCTGCTTTTGTTTGCAAGGTTCATTTCAGTTTTCTAGACTCTCTAGCCTTCTCGTTGGGTGGAAAACTCATGTATGCAGTGTTATCAGAGGATTTAGAGGCAATCCTGCATAAATAAATAAGGTTGCATCTTGGTGTTTTTCCTGGCCGCACACAATTGCTGTTTCATGGAGATTGGGGGATATTCATCCCCTCACTTATTCTGATCCAGTTATGCCAGGTGTTGGGATGAATGTTTCTTAGTCTTATCATGCATTTAGAACTGGTGGCATTGGCAGTAAACTAGGGATTTTCCATGAATCAGGATCCTGACTTCCATTTGGATGTGAAGCAGTACAGAAATGATGAAAATAAATAAATAAT